>NC_034591.1:154900921-154926116 GCF_900095145.1 Mus pahari
TTTTTTTTTTTTTTTTTTGTATACCAAAAGAAGAGAGAGGCGGGGGAAGGGAGGCTTGGGCAGGAGTGCTAGCCCACCAAATACAAAACTGCAGAGCTGTGGGTTTGCAGGGAGCACCTATACAGAAATAGCTCAGAAAGAAACTGGTGAATGACTCCTAGCTGCAGAGAGCATTGTGAGCTGTTTGACAGCTATGCTCTGCCCTGATCCCACCTGCTGCCCTCTAGAGCTCAAGGTGAGAATCATATTTCCTGTGACTTACTGCCTATGACTGTCCCAGGTGAGACTGGGTCCCCCCTCGTTCCTCTCACACAACACACATCACACTACAATGTAGATATTTACTGATGTAACCACGTGCTGTGCATCTCAGTGGGGGGCTCCAATACAATGATGTTTTGTCACAACGGACACATCAGATCACTTATAAACTGTTTTTAGCTATTCAACAAAAAGCAGTGCTAGGAACACTACATAACACTGACAACATAAAAAGACTAAACATGCAGTTAGAGGAGAGGTGTTCTGAGCTGAGCGGCTTTCTCTGCAAGACCACATTTGGAGTCTACATTCCTTATCTCACTGTCATGGCAAATACTTAAGGAGAGACAAAATAAGGAACGAGGAGTTTATTTTGGCTTACAGTGTAAAGGGATACAGTCCATCCTGGAATAGATGGCATAGCACTGTGGCATGAGTGTGTGTGTGTGTGGGGGGGTCTCCAGTCACATTGCTCCTCTAATCAGGAAGCAAAGAGCAGACAGGAAATAAGGCCTGGCCATCAAACCTCAAGACTAATCCCCAGTGACTTACTTCTTCCAGCAAGCTTTCACCTCCTGAACGTTTGATGACGTCATTAGCAACTGGCGATCAAATCTTCAAACATTTGAGGCTCTGGTAGAAATTCCACACTCAAGCTACAAGAAAATTCCATCTTCCAGTAGTGGGATGTTCTCAGGTCTAATGAGAAAGCATCAGTGAGTTACTTTGTGAAGCTAAGCCCTGAAGTAAGGAGTTGGCTGGTGTGTGATGTCTGTAGAAGAAATCCATGCTCAAAAAAGGTGAAATGATGAGAAACAAGAACTACAACAATGTCAACACTGTTGCTGTAGGGAGGTTTGCAATGCCAGGGAGCATAGGATAAGGATTTTTTTCCAGCCGAGACATTCTCACTTCAAAATGTACCTTTTAGAAGATGCTCTAATTATTTATTTATTTTATGCATATGTGGTTTATGAGTGAACATTACATGCACCATGTGAGTGCAGTGACCGTGGAGGCCAGAAGAGGGCATCAAACTCCCAGGAACTGGAGTAACAGGCAGTTGTGAGCCTGCAAGCGTGAGTGCTGGAAACTAAGCCGGGGGCTGCTCTGCAAGAGTGTTGTGGAATTCTGAGAAAAGACATGGGGCGCTGAGGCCTCCCCAGGAGAGCGGCTTTAATGTTCACAGGTACACTTGACTGAACTACTCTTCTAGGGGGAGAAGGAGCAGCCTGAAGTACAGCGAGATTTAGCTGATGATCGATTTTTGCTTTGTTGTCTCCTATAATGGCTAACTTTGGATTTTGTTGGTTATTTGAAAACCTTAACATGGATTCTAATGATGCCTGGATGTAGGAGGGTGGGGGGAGACCACTCTGAGGATGTAGTAAAGTCTTAGGTAAGTAACTATACCCCATGATGGTCTTTGCCCTTCCTTCAAAGACTCTCACAAGTAACAGGGAAGTGGTGATGAAGTCTGTGTATCCCCAAGAACATCGTGCAGCCCGCATGGCTTGCTCCTGTTTTTCTTTACTCTGGGTTCTCTGGGTAGCACCAGAGCAGCATGCACTCTTAACCACAGACCCATCTCTCCAGCCCCAAGATGTTCTTAAATTTCAAATGACCACCTCCACACTGAGAAAGTCAAGAGCCTCCTCTCAATCTTTCTGTTAACTCAATATCTCTAAATGATTTAGCATTTATTTCTTATTCAAACCTGAACCTCCTCTGGTCTCTGTCTCATTCAATAAGATACCATCCAATAAAATACCGCATAACATCACTCAGGAAGGGATTATGTGAGAAGGATGAGTTCTGATGTTGAGCAGATCTAAATTGGATTTAATATAATCGATAAGTATTATGCAGAGTATCTACCCTGGACTAACCTAGATTCTGGACCTCAAGGGTAAACAAAGTAGCCAGAGAACAATGTCACATATAGAATAAAATGTCCTCACTGTCTTCATACTTTTCCCAGTGACACCAGTATCTAGCTGTATTAACATGAGAATATTACCTGAACATAAGTTATCTCACCGATGAGAGGGGGAAAAATTATTTGAGGAGAATGAAGCAAATTATGTGTACTGTCTATCAATTTTCTTTCTTTCATTACATTTTTTCTTTTGAAACAGGGTCTCACTATGTAGCCAAAATTGCTAGGCTAAGACTGTCTGTGGTGTTTTGTACCTGTAACCCATGTGGGGTTTGAATAAAAATGTTAGCAATAGGCTCACAGAGAGTGGCACGATTAGAAATGGCCTTGTTGGAGGAAGTGGGTCACAAGGGGTGGACTTTGAGGTTTCAGAAGCTCAAGCCAGGCCTGCTGGTTCACTGTCTTTTTTTGCTGTCCTCGGATCCAGATCTAGAACTCTCAGCTCCTCTCCAGCCCCACACCTGCCTGGACACTGCCATTCTTCCAGCCATGGTGATAATGGACCAAACCTCTGAAACTGTAAGCCAGCCCCAGTTAAATACTTTCCTTTCTAAGAGGTACCATTATCATGGTGTCTCTTCACAGCAGTAGAAACCCTAAGATAATCCAGTACTTGGGAGGCAGAGGCAAGTTGAACCCCTTGTGAGTTCTAAGCCAGCCTGGTCTATATGGTAAGCTCCAGGAGAGTCAGGGCTACATAGAGAGATCCCATCAGTCATTTCATACCCTCAGTCACTCTTCACCTTGTCACCATGTCACCCATGCCCTGTCTACCCTGCTATCCCCTATTGTGTCTGCCCCTCACATGCTCTAATTATTCCAGTCCTACCATAGCAACCTGCTGAGAGATGCCTTCAGTCCCCAACGATTGCCCGCTCTGTCTTGCCTCACTCTTTTCTGTCTCCCTAGGGGAGCTCATTGCTTTCCTTGGCATCAGCTACCACCTCCACACAATTGCTGCTCTGAGCTAAATCCTCCAGTGTAATCTCCCTTTATTTTTCCACCCCATGTTCCCACACTACCTGAATCTGTGTTTCTAAAGATAAACTCACCACACTCGGCACCTTCTGTTCTGACATTCATGCCATTCTTGCAAGTTAAATGTATTAAATAAGCATTTGTTAAATACCTACTATTTGTGCAACTTTTGGGGGATGGGAACTCTTCAGACCACAATATGAAAAATATTACACAAATTCTTTAAGACAGGGCCAGTATCCTTCACAGGCTAGAACTATCTACTCTTCAAAACCAAGGAAGTGATAAAACTTAATCATTAAAAGATACTTGTCACCAGGTAGTGGTGGCACACGACTTTAATTCCAGCACTTGGGAGGCAGAGGCAGGCAGATTTCTGAGTTCAAGGCCAGCCTGGTCTACAAAATGAGTTCCTGGACAGCCAGGGCTATACAAAGAAACTCTGTCTTGAAATAAACCAAATAAATGAATAAATAATAAAAAAAGACACTTGTCTATAAGTCAGTTGCTCCTATCTAGGAAGCAGCCATATTTAGTTAGATGAATTCTATTTAAATTCATGGCATAAATGCAAAGAGTCTTGAATGGTGAATTATACAAGGCATGATAAATAATACAGAAGCCTAGTGTGAACCTATGTGAGAGGTTGGAGGGGAATCTGCTAAGACAGACTTAGATTCCAGCTGCTACAGCAAAGAAAATATACCCAAGTGAAGAGTTGGGCAAACATGATTTTTAGTAGAGCTCCCCACTTGATAAGAATTAAGAGTCTATCAACTAAGTATTTAAGAGTAAATAGGTTATAGGACAACCAGGGGCAGCCATAACCTGGAATACAAGCCAACAATAAAAGTGAGGGCAGCTGCATACAGAAGTTTGGACACCAAATGACTCCATGTTACATTCTAGAAAAGATAAGACCATGGGGACTGGAAACAGATGCCAGGACACAAGGCTCAGAGGAAGGAACTGACTGAACAAGACAGTATTTTGAGGTTCTGGAAGTCATCTATACATGGACCATATTGGTGACTACATGACTGTATACATTCGTCAAAACTCACTGAATTCTGTACTAAAAAAAGAGTGAATTTTGTCAGGCTTCAAATCTTAGCTACTCAGAAAGCTGAAGCAGGAAGATCACAAATTAAAGACCTGCCTGGGCTACAGTGAGAGTTCAAAGCCAACCTGTATAACTTAGTGACTGCCTCAGAATAAAGAACAAAGAAGAGGATGGGGGTGGGTTGGGGGTGGGCTGGGTATATAACTGATTGGTAGAGCACTTGCCTAGCCTTTGGGAGCCCTAGGTTTAATCTTCAATATCCCACCCTCAGAAAACTTGAGGATGAACTTAGTTCCCCTGGTCAGTCTCTTGAGCACCATTTTTAAGGATTTTAACTCTACCTGTGTGTTGCAGGATATTTGATCACACTGTGAACCCCAAGATTATGTTATTTACTGACAAAATATGTTTTCAGTTGTAGTGTGACTCAGACTTAGCACATTCCTTTAATCAAAGAGCGTTCTGCTTAAATATTGTAAGCAGGATTAAGTAAAGTCAACCATAGGTCAAAAGGTGGAGCATTCGACCAGTTGACAAGGAATGAACATAGGAGAGAAACAGAGAGTCAGAGGGAGTCCAGAGGGTAGATAGAGATTCACAGGAAGTTTAAAGGAGGGACAATCAGTTTGAAGAAGTGTTTTGTTTTGTTTTTGTTTTGAGACAGTATGAGAAAGCAAAGTCTCCCTGGGATGTCGGCTGAGGAGGAAGATCAACTGAGTGATTTCCCCCAGCATCTGGCTTCCAAGTCTTTATTGGTAAATTGAAATGGCTGAGATTTTGTTTAAGAACAACACGTGTGCTTTGGGATGAAGTCAATGTCATCATCTCATTAGGGCAGTCCATGCTCTATTGACCAGACCCGTTAACTGTCCTAGACTTACAGTTGTGCTCAAGGACAACACAATGACAGAGAATCAGTACATAATAAGTCCCTCCACCTTCTCAAGTTCATAACGTTATTTCTTCCCTATAAAATGTATCATCTTGTCTTCAGTAGGATAGCGAACAACAGCACTGCTTGGAACCTCAGTGCCTGTTACACATACATGGTTATAGAAACATACCTGTGTATAGGAAAATGAGGTTAATGTCAACACTAACCATGTACCAGCAAGGCTGCACTTGATAACTATTTGTGCCTGGCTCTGATGACTCTTGTTACCATGTTTTAAAAATAAATTAATTAATTTTAAAAAAAACTGGAAAACATATTTGGTATGTTTCTCATCCCATTTGTACAATTGTGAAAGTTCCCCTCAAAAGAAAATAAGTAAATAATTTTAAAGTAAGTGTTAGACAAAATTTATATGTTAAAAAAAAAAACTAACTTTAAAAAAAAAAAAACTTTTATGTTGGGCATGGAAGTGGATACCTGTAATCCCAGTAATTAAGAGACTAAGTGGGAGGACTGTGAATTTACAAGTTAGCCCAGACTGCATGGAAAGGCCCAGGAGAGCCTGCACCACACAGCAAAACCTTCTGTCTCAGAAATATTCTTCAAAAGGATTCAAATTAAATCTAATGACCTATAAGTAGAAATTAAGAAATTAATCCTCAAGGAATAGCAAATTAACGTCAGCAAACAGTTCTTAAGAAAACTTATTTTGGAAGAGTGATAGAATTACTCCCTTAGCTTTTAACTGTCAACTTACCACAAGCTAAAATCACAACTGAAGAAAGATTCAAACTGATGTACCATCTGTCTCAAGTTGGCCTATAGGATGTCGGTGGAGAAACTGTCTTGCTTGGAAATTGACATGGGAAGACTCCACGGGGGAATGGAGGCCTTGTGGATTTGAAGTCAGTAGTTGCCTGAGTTCCTGCTTTGAATTTACAGAAATGACTCACGCTCTACCTCAGAACTGTTCACCTGTGGTGGTTTACCTAGGAATAGCCCCCACGGGCCCATATACGTAAATGTTCAGTCATTAGGGATTGGCACTACCTGAGAGTGACTAGGAAGTGTGCCCTTGCTGCAAGGGGTGTTGCCTTGTTGGAAGAAGTGTGTCACTGGGGTGGGCTTTGGGGTTTCAAAAGACCAAGCCAGACAGAGTGGCTTTCTCTCTTCCTGTTGCCTGAAGGTCTGAATGTAGAGCTCTCAAATCTCCAACATCATGTCTGCCTGCATGCTGCCATGTTCCCCACCATGACAAGAGACTAAAACTCTGAAACTGTGAGCCAGTCCCAATTAAAGAATTTCCTTCGTGAGACTTGCGTGGCCAAGGTGGCCAGGTGTCTGATTGTCAGCAAGAGGACGCTGGCTGGGTGACTATCCCCATAGCTGCTTTTGCTCAGGTTATGTTTCCCATCAACAGAAATGAAACAATTAACACTATGCCAGCAATACTCGACCACTGAGCTAAACTCATTCCTGGTACTTACAGACATTTTTTGTGTATGTGTGTGTATAGTTCTGTTTTATTTTATATTCTTGGTGTTTCTAAAGACCAAACCCAGAGCCTGGCAAATGCTCAACAAGTAGACGGTAAATTCATCAGAAGTAAAGACGCCAGGTCAGGTGGACTTGGGCCAGCCATGTTGAAAAGTTAGGCAGTGGATGAGAGGCAGAAGAGAGTAATTAAAACAAGAAGCAAAGCTGGCTATCAGTGACTTCCAAATAGTTTCCACATCACTTCTGTACTCGGGGAATTAAAAATGAGACGTAGCGGCAGTATGGAAAAACAACCACGTTTTGATCACCCACTGTTAAGCTGTACATGAACAACACGAAGCATCAGCTGAGATGGCAGAGCAAGCCTGTGACCCAGCACTGGGGAGGCTGAGGCATGCGGATCAGAAACTCAAGTGGGTCAGCCTAGCCATGGAGTCAGAGGCCGGCCTGGACTGTCTGAGACTCTCTCTCTTAAACAAAACAAAGTAAACCCAGCAAGACGGGCATGCGCATGTATGATAGTGTGGGTAGAGGACAGACAGAAAGACAGACAGACATCTAACTGTAGGAAAGGGACATTAATCCCTAATGTTTCATAGTCAAAAATTTTTTTTAATCACATGTTTAATTAATGTGAGCTCCAGAGATATCTGGGGAACTTAAGCAGTAAAATTCTAGTGGGAAAAAAGGGTGAGAAGTTAGATAGCAAGACTTCAGAAGCAAAGGCTCTCGGTGATGTGAAAACAGAAAAAAAAAAGTTCCTTTTTCTTTTGCGAACACTGAAATTAGTAAAATGTATATTTTTCCTGATTGCCTAGAGACAGTCACTAATAATCTGTATTCTTGGACAGCCCAAAAGGAAAATGCAAAGAAAGAATAAGTAAGAATTCTGAGAATGCTTTTAACACTCACAGGCTTGTTTCTAGACTCTACAGAATCTCAGTCAGTTACTATCAGGGCTGGAGAGACGGATCAGTGGTTAGGGGTGCACACTGCTCTTGCAAAAGGTCTGAATTTGGTTCCCTGCACCCATGTGAGGCACCAAAACTGACTGTTGACTGTAATTCCAGCTTGAAGATATCCCACAACCTCTTTTTGGCATCTGAAGTACCTACACACACACACACACACACACGCGCACACACATGCACACACACACAGACACACACACATGAACACACAAAGGGGTGGGAGGTAGAGTTAAATTTTTTAAAAGAACCAATAAATATTTATGTATAGAAGGCTAAAATATCAGCATTCAGTTACCTAGGGAGCCCCAGACCCTGGGATTTAATCAAGGGATTAAATGTGTGGTAGCACACACCTTTAACCTGGGCTACACCTTCTACTGGAGCTGATCTGAATCTTGGTATGGAGATCTTGAGGCATAGTGGCTACAGGGAGATCTCCGAGTTCAAGGTCATCTGGGATTAAAGGTGTGATGGCACACANCTTTAATCTGGGCTACACCTTCTGCTGGAGACCATATAAGGACATTTGAAGAAGGGAGTCTGGCTCTCGCTCTTTCGCCTTCTTGCCGTGTGGGACTCAGCATGGGGATCACTATGTCAATAACCCAAATTCACATGAGCCTAATTTACACCATAAGCCAATTTAATAATTTATAAACAAACACCCACTGTGTTTTATGTTGGCTCACCATTACTGTCTAGAAGAGAAACTTCTTCATAGATGCACAGTTGAAGCTACAAGGTATTGCCCACCTCCATGTCTCTCTCCATATCTCCCCTCTTTTGCACTGATATTTTTTTTAAAAGAAATTATAGACACAGACATCATTGAAATAGGATGCTTGTATGCATGTGATTTTCTGACTACTGCTTAAGTTGAATTAGACACTGCAAGAATGGGACCCAGAAACCTGTCTTTAATTTTGCACCCAAAGGAGTTTAAGTTCAAAAGCAACGTGGCCATTACCTTCATGCTGGGAGTCCTCTGAGCTTCCTAAGGAAGCCAAGTTCTGCTGCTTCCAACCAGTCAGGCCTGCTAGTGTCTCACCATTTCTCCAGGACCAACCTACCCTAGGACAGTGTGTGGCCAGTATCCACATCTGCCACCAAGCTGCCACTCTGGTTCCAAGATGGTGCCTCTCCATTGGCCTAGTGAGAGGCATGGCCATGGTCTACTCTTAGGCCTGATTCCAGCAATGTATCAGAATCTTTGTTCTGCCATGGTCAACTACCTGACTGCAATCTTCACTCCCCAGTCACTGGGGCCTTGGCTGTGTTGTCATTACGTTCTTGGGAGCATAGCATAGAAAGGGCACGGTCAGCTTAAACCTTCTCTGAGCTTAGCGTTTTCAGCTGTCAGTGTAGGCATCTGCAAAGCTGTGCTTGTACTGGGGAATCTCTGATGTCCTTGGCCTAATGCCTTAAGAGAGGATAACAGGATTAGTTGCCTCACCTGAAAGTCAGCTCAGCTCCTAATAAAAAGAAACCATGGGCAAGTCCTGCGGTGCATGTGTAGGACGCCCTCGTGAGGAACTCCCTCGGGTCCTCAGGTCACAGGAGTCAGGGTGTCCTAGAGAAACACAGAGAAGCCTTCTTGATGTAAACACATGAGGTACTTTAATGGCAGAGCTCTGGGTGGACTCCTATCTCACGCAGGAGACAGAGAAGTCGACCCAGACCCTCAGAAGTAAGGGGTTTTTATGGGGTTAGGTCGGGGTGGGGGGGGGGAAACGGGGAGAGTTGGCACAGCCACAAGTGATTGGCTCATTTGAACATAGTAGTGAGATTACAATGCAGCAAGATAGTACGCGCCAGCTGGAGCGTTCGGAATTCCAGAGGCCGGAGGCTTATCAGGGTCTGGGGGACATCTGGTTAGTGTGTGACCCTGACTGAGCTGGGGAAGATGCCTTCTTGCCAGATGGTTTATGAGCTAATCCTGACAGCCCCGGCTGGTTCTGGCACTCCTTTCCCTGCACTCCTTTCCTGTCAAGTCTGGACCTTGCCTCTTCACAGTGTTCAGCCCTGAGCCTTTGAATTTTAAACCTTACTCTCTTAGTTTTACATTCCCAAACTTTAAATCTGTATAATTTTCCTTTCAGTTTCAAACATGGGAAGATGGGTGCCTGGCTGGGGCAACTGAGATAATTGCCTAGCTAGCTGTCAGGTGGAGGAACAGAAGACCCTCAGCTGCCCTAAGAGAANAAAGGCTCTTTACTAGCCACATTCCTAATGATCTGGGGAACAGGTTTTGGGGAAGTGTTAAAGTTGGAGCTCCACACATGCACAAACACACACGCATGCATGCACGCAAGACATGCTCCTACATAATGTCTAGTTATACTATGAGTCTTGAGACTCTGTGAGCTGGGAGGCTCAGCATACATGTGTGTGTGCATGTACATGGAGACCTAAAGTTAACATTTAACGAGTCTTCCTCAGTCACTTTCTGTGGGAAGCCACGTAACGCCATTACAAGATGGCGCTGGCTACCACTGGCCACCGCCCGTGTATTTCGGGTAAACAACCAATGTGCGCAGGTGCAAATGGGTTTCACGCCAAGTCTTTGCCTGCCCCAGGCATAACAGTGAGATCATGAGTAAGCAACCAATTAGACGTGGACACGCAGCCTTGGGGACTATATAGGGAGTCGCTCGTGGGGGGCCTCGTGGTCTTCCTCTTCAAGATGCAATAAATGCTGTGCTGCAGAAGGATCCTGGTGTCCCGTGCTGGTGAGACAATAGCGCGGGACAACTTTCCACCTTATTCCTTGAGGCAAGGTCTCTCAACTGAACCCAGAACTCTCCTGTTCAGCAGTCCAGCTAGGCATCTTGCTCTGAGGATGTCATGGCCTTCGCCTGAGCACCAGCATTGCAGACGGGCTACCACAAGCACCCGGGTTTACGTGGGTGCTGACAATCATCTCAGCCACACCCTTGAGCGGCACGTGAGCTAGCTTCATAGCTCTATTAAAAAAAATAACTTTGGGCTGGTGAGATGGCTCAGTGGGTAAGAGCACCCAACTGCTCTTTCAAAGGTCCTGAGTTCAAATCCCAGCAACCACATGGTGGCTCATAACCATCTATAACAAGACCTGACCTCCTCTTCTGGAGTGTCTGAAGACAGCTATGTGTGTAATTACATATAATAAATAAATAAAGCTTTAAAAAAAATAACTTTGGATTTACTTATTTTACGACCCTGAGTGTCTTGTCTACATGTATGTGCAAGTACCATGTGTGTGCACTATGCATGTGAAGACCGGAAGAGAGCTTTGGACCCTCCAGGACCAGAGTTCCAGATGGTCAAGAGTCACCAGGTGAATGCTGGGAGTCAAACCTAGGGCTCCTTCAAAAGCAGTAAGAGCTCTACACTGCTGAGCCAACTCTCCAGCCCCCAGCAATCTTTTAATGTGTCAGTTTCTTTGTGTATGTACACAAGTGTATGTGTTTGTGTGTGAGCACATGTGTGTGGGGGTGCATGCTTTTGTGTGTGTGTGTGTGTGTGTGTGTGTGTGTGTGTGTGTGTGTGCATGCATGCAGAAGTCAGGTCAATTTCAAGTCCCTCTATCAATTGGATTGCTCTCCGCCTCATTATTTGAGGCATTAATACATTTTTGAGGTAATAACGCACTAACCCTGGATTTTGCTGACTAGGCTAGTCCTGGCCAACCACCCCCAGGGATCCCCCCTCCCAGAGCTGTGATTACAGACACAGGACACTGCGCCAAGCTCTTTTTGCATGGGTCCAGGTGATGCATGTCCTCATTTTGAGCAGAAGTTACTTTACTAATGGAGCCAGCTTCCCACCAGTCCCTTAATGAGGTCATTATTATCATCACATGATCAGACCTCGGTATCAGTCCTGGGAGTAACGGACACAAAGCAAAAGATTCGACTGGTGAGTGAAGACTCTGCATGAAATCAGAAAATGTTTTCAGCTCTGCAAACTTCTCTCTGTTCACTGACAGCAGCTGCTTATGGTCAGCCATCTAGGGAAATCTGTAAGTCAGGGGGCGCTGCCTCACATTATAGATCTTTGAATCCAAGGCAAGCCAGGAGCCCTTCTGAATTTACAGAAGTTTTATCTGGGGACTTTGTCTACCTCGCAGATGTCTCCAAATATGACAGATTTCAAACAGATGTAATCCTCAAATGTGTTTGACTTGTCCTAAAATAAACTGTCCACAAATATAAAGCCACAAGGAAATATTTTCTCACTGTGGAAATTGCTAATGAGAAAATGTACTCTAGGAAAAGAAACTTAAATATGCACACGGCAGCATTCGAAAATGATTTTGACGCACTTCAGAGCGCCTGAGGTGGGCTCGCTGCCCACTCCCACCTCCTCACCTCATGTGTGATTCCTTTGCAGCCCGATTCCTCATGCTGCGCTTTCACAGAAATCACCAACATCCCGATCTTCAGCTCCAACAATCCAAGTCTAATTAACTGTACTGAAGAAGCAAATCGAGCTCTCTCTCTCTCTCTCCCGCCCTCCCTCCCTCCTCCCCCTCTCTCCCTCCATCTCCCTCTCCTTCCCTCCCTCCCTCCTTCCCTCCCTCCCTCCTTCCCTCCCTCCTTCCTTCTCTCCTTCCCACCCTCTGTACTTTCTCCTTGGGCTCTAGGGTACCAGTTCCCTTGAGGTTTCTCCTCTTTGCTATAGCTAATGGATCCCTTCTTACTGAATTCCTTTCTGGGGGCCTTGAGCCATACTTCCTAGGCTGTCTGAGAGTTCTGTATTTTTATTGCTATACTTTCTTTTGGAAGGACCTCAATCATCCTTGCTGATGTTTCTATTGACTGTTAGATGGAATTCTAGAACCTCTCCATCCTGATCTATTTTCTTCTTACTCATACTTACTATACTATTAGTGTTTGATAGCTGGGCACACAGCAGCTTCCAGACGCTGCTAAGTTTGAGCATATCAGAAAGGGCCTCAGGTGGGACTGTTCACACAAAGTCTGAGAAATGCTGGAAAAGGGCTCATCCCCTTGTGGTAGCAGTGTGAGGCTGTGCACAGCTGTACACACGGCAGCAAATGAGGAAAGACAGAGGTGAAGCCCTTCTAAGGCCCACCAATAGTAACCTACTTCTATCAGAAAGGGCTCATCTCCTAAAGGCTCCACAGACCACCAAAACAGTTCTTCCATCTGGGGATGAGCCTGTGGAGGGCTTGCAGACTGAAGTCGCAATGGCCTTTCTTCAATATTTACTGAGAGGAGTGGCCACATGATACCAACAGCTCCCTACCAAGTTATGGGTTCATTATCTAACGATAGGACCCTTGGCCTCAAGAATTGTCAAAAGCTCAAATGTCGGTCAAAGAAGTCTTATTTCTCATCCAAACAATATAGATTTTTAATGACCCAAACTTTGACCATTCAAGCCATAAATAATTTCACACATCTTATGGTAGAGTGTACGCTCCCCCTCTTCCTCCTGTGGTTGGATTTGTCTGGAAAAGGATACATTTTTATAATATTTCAAAGTCAGAACCTTTCAACACATTCAGGTCTAAATGTAATGTAAACACAAACATTGTTTTTCTTCCAGGGACACAGTGTGATTTTAAAATGCAATCAAATTTTAAGTTAGCTAATACCAACAGCTGCAGCAAACATTAGACAGATAAATGACGATAGCTATGGAAGATAACTGGTTGATTAGATAATAGTAGATGACTATGATGGATGACAGATACATAGATACACAGATACATAAATGATGGAAATCATTTCCTTTGATAAGTAAGGTAAAATTTTGTGGGGTTTTCTTTTTTCATCGAATAATGTAGAATCTTTTTTTTTTCTCAGCAAACACTAAAAAGAGTCACATTCTGAGAAAACAGTAAGTTAAGCACATGTCTATTTTGTTTGGTTTGGTTAGGTTTTGGGTTTTGGTTTTTCAAGGTAGATTGTGTAGCCCTGGCCCTCCTAGAATTTGATCTATAGACTAGCCTGGACTTGAACTCACAGGGACCCGCCTGCCTCTGCCTCCCAAGTGCTGGGATTAAAGGTGTACACAGCTGCTGCCACCAGGCAACACACACAGGTTCTTACTCAAAGCTTCCCCCTACCCTTTCTTCTTTCCTTTCTATCTGTCTCATTTTAAGTGCCTGCCTGAGTTTGTGTGCACCACATGTGCCTGATGCCTGTGAAGGCCAGAGGAAGACATTGGATCTCCTGATCTTGGAGTTGTGAGAAGGTCCTGAGAACCAAATTCAGGTCCTCTGAAGAGCAGCCTGGGCGCCTAACCACTGACCCATCTCTCCAGCCTTTCTCCCTCTCTTGGAAACTTCCTAGTCTATCCTATGAAATATTTGAGACTATTTCTTTTCAACTTCTGTATAGCCCTTCTAATATAGTACGAACTGGATTTTCCCGGGGAGACGTGCACAAACACCTATTCACCCCCAAACAGAATGCCAGTGACCAACCAAAGAGGCAACTCAACCCAAGCCTAGCTTAGTGAACCAAAGAGTCTACCTGGGATTCTTACAGAAGCATGAGAGATGGGATACTCACAGGAACACGATGACTCAAAAGCAGCCACATCACTGAAGGGTTCCACACCAGCATGGACGATGAGGTCATTATGAACACTTCCGGGCCAGGAGAGTCTCACCTTCATGGGCCTTATACCTCCTCTACATACACTAGAGCACACTGAGGACTGGTGAAGCAGGAGTAATGGCCAGATTCTCAGATGAGCATATCGTGACCCCCTTCTACTGTGGAGTATTAACAGACCCATTACCATCTCCATCTAGCTAGCTAGATCTGGCTATCACTGCATTGTTTTGCTTATTTCATTACATGACTCAGGAGCCAGGGTATTCTGCAGGTCACCACAGCAACCTGTGCAATGGTTATGCTATGCCTGGAGGAAACATGACTACAGTCAAATCACCATATAAGGACACTCTGGTCAACCACGGACAGACTTTGATGGTGGTCCCAGAAAATCACAATGGAACTGAAGAGCTACTGTCACCAAATGGTGGTGACATCTGTTGGGAAGTCATAATGCAACAGTCACATGTTTGAAAACATGATGATGTTGATGTCAGCAAACCCACTTAACAGTTGCTTATGTGAAAGGATAGTAGATATGATTATGTATGGTATTTGAAAATACTTACACTACTGGCTTATGATATACTTATATATAACATATAATACATAAATATAATATACTATATTATACTTTTTATTATTTTAGAGCTTATACTTTATACTTCTTTACAAATAATATTTCACTGGAAAACCAGCAAAAGAAGTCTTACACTTTCCATGTATCCTGATGGAATCATTTTTCTTTTCTATTTAATTTCATCCATGCTAACCTGTGTATTTGGTCATGCTATCAATTATGTGTGGTGCTGTGATCTTCACACAAAGACAAAATTGCCTGAAGTGCATTTCTCAGAATGTATCATTACCAAGAGGTGTGTGACACTTGCAAATTCACGATGAAGTTAACCATTACAGCCTGTCACTTGGACTTCACACCTCATGGCCACTTTTAAAGGAGTCTGCTAACTCTCTATTGTGGGAGATAGCACATGGACTTTTGAAGTCAAAGAACAAAATAAAGTCATAAATCAATGCTTCTCACCAAACATCTTGGTGAGAACTTGAGGTAGGCAGGCTATAACGGTGGAGAAATCTCCTACATATGTTTGAGGGTTGGTAGAAGCTCAGTTGAGTTCAGCAATACCTTACAAAAATGTTACCTATAGCCACCGAGATGTCAGAGAAGTATGCAGGTGGTAGTAAATGACTGGCAACGAGACTGGGGACAAACCGAGATCCTCTGACTGCAACATTCCAGACGCACGACAGGAAGCCTGCTCATCCATTAGCGTACTGAATTCAACCCAGATACAGTTTCTCCAGAGAAGCTCAGCTCACAGCATAGAGAAACTTTTGAGGGTGAAGAAATTTTATATTTTTGCATCTAATTTCTTCGACTTAATTGAAAGCTTTCTGGCCAGAGAGAATAACTTTTGGTCTAGATTTATACTTCAATATAATTCTCACTGATATAATTCCCAACAGTATCGTTGATTCAGTTTATTTATTACTAAAGTAAGCACTGCTCACAAGATTCAGTGTTAATTGAAGAGTTTTGATCTAGACAAAGGGAATTAATATGAAGATCATAATATTTCGCAGTGTCTCAGAACTATCTAACTGAACTAATGGGCAATTATATTCCATTCCATTATCTTCAGCAAGCTCAGTGAGTACAGCAAATGGGCCAGAGGAAATTTATCACACTAATAGTAAGTACCTGTTCATTTATCCATGTTTCACAATGCCTGGATATATTAGTCCAGATACAGGCTATGTGGCTATGGTGAGAAGCATTAAAATGCAATATATTAATATTGCAAAAGATTTTCTCCCTTCCAATTTGAAGTCTGGATGGGTAGTCCGGGGCTGTACTGTGAGTAAGTATGCCCAAACACCTGGTATTTTCTTGTTATTCTCTTAGCCTCATTCCTGTATTTTCAACTTCTAACCTAAAATGACTCTCCAATTCCTTTGTTTATATCTGCTTCCAACTGGAGAAAGAAGAATAAGAAAGAGCTGAAAATACACCCTTTCATTTCATAAGGGCATTGAGTGGAAATTGTATATGATACGTTTTTTTCAAGTGGAAATGTCTGGTTCCTTTGGAGACTCGGTCGTATCATGTGATGTTCTCTGGAAGCTGTCATATGAGAGGATGTTTTGCTAAAGCAGACACTTGAGAGGACGTGTGATGTTTGGAAAGACAATGAACGACACTCTTGCATTGGTCTGCCCTGCAAACCTTTGCTGGTCATCACTTCATAGAGAGAAAGGTGCCAAAGAACTTCTCATGGTATTCCGACTTGCTTCTTGCTGCATCCACAGACTCTTGCAAATTCGGCAGAGCCTCACGGTTTCTTCTGGACCAAGCATCTGCTATTGATTCATGTTTGGTGTTTGTCAATTGGACTGAACTGATGCTAGCAATTCCTGTTGGATATTTTGGACTAGACTGCTGATATCCTGACAATAAAGATTGGTATTGCCCCCAAATAAACTATTTCTAAACAGGTACACTCCCCCTTGTCCTATTAATCATCTTTATCCCTAACTTTGGCAGGCGGGCCAGAAGGCAGGTTGAAGCATTTAAGGACCCTTACTCAAGTGTATTTTGAAAAAGCTAAGCTTGCACTTTTTTCCATAGCTAGTTTTTTTTTTTTTTTGAGAATTTCACACATGACTACCATATTTATATCATTTCTACCCCCTCTTTATCCCCATCCAACTCCTGTCTCCTGTGTTTTCTCTCTCTCTCTCTCTCTCTCTCTCTCTCTCTCTCTCTCTCTCTCTCTCTCCTAATTATTGACTTCTTCCTTCACTTTTATTGCTAAGAAAACAGACAGACAGACAGACAGACAGACACACACACACACACACACACACATCTGCTGACTCAACTTAATGTTCATATGCATATGTGTTTAGGACTGAATATTTGCTATTAGATAAGTAGGGGGCTCATCCCTAGGGGAAGATTGAATCTCCCTCTCTCAGAAGCCAAAAATTGCCTGTAGATCGGAGTGGAGCCTTGTGGTATTTTTCCCACCCCACTGGCATGTCAACTGATATTGTCATTTTGCAAGTCTTCTTTAGATGACAATATTGCTAGGATTTTATGGATGTAGCTGCTCTGTCTGATACAGAAGACGCCATCTGACAGCAGCCGTCCTCACCCTCACGTTTTCCACAGTGTTCCCTGAGCCTTATATGTAGAGGTTGGTTGTGTATGTATCAACTGGAGTTTGGTATCCTATGCTCTTTTTTTCTCTATGTTTTTACCCATTGTGGGTTTCTGTAATAGTCTTCTTTTGTGGCAAAAAGGAAACATATCTTTGATACAGGGTGAGAGTACCACTTATCAAGGAAGACCTGCTGTGTCCAGATCTAGGCCTGAGAGTGTGGGGGTGGCACTAGTAGGTAAGGTGCTGGGGAGCTCACCAGGAAGAGCCACTGAGAAAGCATCACTTATGGAGGTAGGCTTTGAAGTGTGGGGGCCTCTGAGGCTGGGCTTGCTCCTGGGAGACAACACAATGGCTTCAAATGCCTTGCTTTGCCCAGAATCCAGTCATATTCAGCTTCTAAGGAGGCTGGAAAATATAGTCTTTTTCTGAAAAAGGATGTTTGCAGTTAAAGTTGAAGAGTCCTGTTAGCAGAGGCTTATGATAATGATGGATACTGACAGATAGCAGTTTCTAAGACCAAGAGCACAAGACGCCCTTGACCTAACCTGCCATTCACCCCAAGTGACTCGTGCACTTACTGCTCTGGGTTCAGTCACATGGGACATTCCTCAGTGCTTCAACCGTAAGGCTCTTCAGAGTCTTTCAAATGGGAGCATGAAAAGATACAGCAATGGTAATATTGGACACAAAACCTCAGAAGTGTCCACTGGTAGTGGTTTATTGCTTGTGTGGTTGGGGTCACCTGGCAGTGACTGGTCATGCTGGTCATCAGGCTAGTCATGGCTAGAATAACTGGGTGACGTTCATCTCTTCCGAATACCTCTAACCCTCAAGTGAAAGAGCTCAGGAAGACTCCCGTGGCAAGGACGGAGGCACAGAAGGGACAAATTTCAACACAGACGCTCATTTCATGTCTGTATTCATGTTGTGTCTACTAGCCTCCCATGGACCAGAATGAATCCCCCAGTTGAGCCCCTAGTCCGTAGGCAGAATCGATCAGTCACACATGGTGGAAGGGCACTCCTAAGATGTAGACACAGGGAGAGATGAATAGCTGGATACAGCCCTTGAACTTCTGCTTAGGGAAAGTCGATGGATACAAGCCATGTGGTTATGATGCCTGCCTATCTTAGGAAACGTTTCACTCGTTATTTTCTGATGATGTATCTTTCTTCATTGATGTAGCCACTGATAAGCTACCCATGCTCTAGTATATAACCCAATACCTATGCACATGCAAGAGAGGTGGGGGCTTTCTGGGAAGAAGAGGCTCTGAGGGAGTGGGAAGGGGATAAGAAAAGGTAATAGAGTGAATATACTCAAAAACTTTACATAGATGCATAAAATTGTCAAAAAAGCAGACAAAATACTTTTTAAATTTTGTTCTTACTATAGGTAACTGAATCACCAAATAGGAACAGAAAAAGAACCACTAAAAAATATTTCTAGAACCTGGTTACCTCTCACTGCATTCATGCCTGCCACCTGCTGCACAGATCCTCCACTACCTGGCTCACTGTGATAGCATCAATACCCATCTCTAGACCTCCATATTCCATTCATCAGTCTATCTCGGCCTTCCCTAAAGTCCTCGCTCATGAGTCATCTTCTCATGAAGACGTCCCTACCGCAGAATCCTACCCCATGGTCCTTCCCATTCCACAGACGAAGACACACCCGTCCAACTCTTCTTAATGACTGCGGTACTTACTGGTCCCACAGTAGCACCTTGGTTCTTTTAATTAATTAATTTACCTAACATCCCAATTGCAGTTTCCTCTCCCTCCTCGTCTTCCCCTCCCACTCTCCCCCCATCAACTCTTCCTTCCTTTCTCTTCAGAAAAGGGGAGGTCTCCCATGGATATCAACCAGCCTGGATATATCAAGCTGCATTAAGATAGGCACATCTTCTCCTTTTGAGGCTAGATGAGGCAGCCCAGTAGGACGAAAGGGTCTCAAAGGCAGGCAACAGAGTTAGAGACACCCCCTGCTCCCACTGTTAGGAGTCCACATAAAGACTAAGCTACACATGTTACAGATGCACAATATCACTTTCTAGTGCATCGTGGAATTGTTTATTACTATATAATTAGTTACTTAATGTATAAATGATTACATAATTATTTCAAAATGCTAAATTTGGGAATTTTTTGTTTCAGACATCTAGAACAATGTCGGGTGAAAGCTGATTAGAATATGTCACTTTAATATTGACATATTAGGACCATTTTGAACTCAGTTACCTGAAAAGAGGCAGTATAAATGCAACAGTCTCTCTGACTTCTCTGGACCAAGCAAGAAATACTCATACACACACACACACACACACACACACACACACACACACACACACACACACNACACACACACACACACACACACACACACACATATGAAAGAAAAGCATGAAGCCTAGACTGGAGGCTGTATTATTTTACTAGGGCTGTCATAGCCAGATCACTCTCACTCTCACACACACACACACACACACACACACACACACACTCACACACACACACACACACACACACACACATTTGTGTGAAACATGCCTTCCCAGTACCTTGAAAGAAGATACATTCTTGCCACCAGAGATGGGAGTGGAAACCGAGAAACAGGAACAAACAGTTGTTGTTAACTAGGCCCCTACTGTGAGGCTCAGGACCACCTATCTACCTACAAGACCCTGAAGCAGAGGGCCACAGCCACCAGTCAAACAGCCGGCACTCTAAGGTGACCTGCTTCGCTTGGCTATGTATGACGCAGGTTGGACATGTTCAATACATTTGCGACATGAAGTATTTTCAGCTTAGACTATGTACACTGGAAGTTATACCCTGCTGCCGGAGTGTCATCTGTGTAGTCTGTGTGAGCATTTAGGTTCAGGTGATCCTTAGGCTCCTGGCCTGCCTGCAGGAGCATCCACAGACACATAAGATCTAAGTGCTTCTCTCCTACCCACTTGCAGGCATTATGAACAGTAGAATTTTACTTCTCATATATTGACACATCTTGGTGCTTAATATGACTCAGAACACTTATAAACGGCCAAAAGTACATTAATTCCATACTCACATCTGTCCTGTAGAAAGATTAGTATTTTCCTCAATAAACTCAATTATCAGTTTTTCCATCCATTCTTATTTTTATTATGCTGTCTCATTTTTTTATTATTATAGACCTATAATTATAGAACTATCTTGGACAATATTTTATTCTAGAAAGGAAGGAAATAATGCCATAGTTTAGTAAAAAAAAAAAAAGTCTTTGTCCAGACATGGTCACCTTTAAGCCCAGCACTCCAGATGCAGAGGCAGACAGATCTCTGAGTATGAGGCCAGCCTGGGTCACATGGCAAACACTAGGCCAGCCAGGGCTCCGCCACGAGACCTTGTACACAAAACCCATTCGTATGCACCGCTTACGGGAATGCTTCTACAGAGCTCGGGTCCTCATTTCCGTATACAAATTCCAGCTGGAAACTCATTGAGATGTCTTCCCCTCTGATGTTCTTACTTGTGATGCACTTAGAACATTTTCCCATTATATACTTCAGTTGCATTTATTCATATTTTTTTTTAAATTGGCTCTTGTTTCAGTGGGAAGAATGTGTTCAGGGTTGTCTTTTCTAACTTGACAACTGAGCTGTCAATGTGAGCTCTCTGAGCTGAATGCAGTAGACCTTTGAGTCTTAATGAACCCTCAGTGATCAGGAGACCTCCACACTCAGTGGCTCTCCTGGTGCAGCACCACATGTCAAGATTTTCCCCTTTCCGCACTCATCTGCCATCTCTCTAGTTCCACCTGCAATGCCGGTTGTTTTCCGTGGGGTCCGTGTGTCAGTCACACTGTGGAAATCACAAGTGACTGGCACTAAGATGCCCACAGGCTGTGGACAGAATGCACTTTATTTTCCTAGGTCACAGGTTTCTCCTCTTCCCTTTTCTTCCTCTCTGACATTCAGCTCCTCTCCTCATTCATCAGAAGTAAATTTTCCTCAAGACCTTCTTCAATCCACACATGTGCACGCCTCACACACCCCTTCCTTCCCAGGCCTTCCCTGCCTTCCTCACCTTTTGCATACATCTGTCACCTTAAGGATACTTCGTTCTCAGAAGAGCTCACAAAGCTTGTTAAAGTGTCTCCTTTAAAAGTTTTGTAGGCATCTAGGTGTGGTGGTACAACCCTTTAATTGTAGCACTTGAGAGGCAGAGGCAATCAGATCTCTGAGTGGTTGAGGCTGCTGGTGAGTTCTAGGACAGCCAGAGCAAATAGTGAGACTGTGTGTGTGTGTGTGTGTGTGTGTGTGTGTGTGTGTGTGTGTGTACATGATGGTGGGGCATTATATAAATTGCCTTCTTGCACCAAAGATCCAGTTCATTAGCCTTCAATTCACTGGGGAACCCTTCTGCAGTCAAGAAAAGAAGAAGATAATTAAGGCATGCCCATGAGTCGATCTCCAGATTACCTTTGCCCTGCTCTGGTTCCCAAGGAGCAACAAAACACAACAACCAAAACCAAAGGCATCTGGGAAGGGAAGGGCAGGGACCAAACAAAGGCCAAAATTCTAACGCACCCTACTTCATGATCACCTTCCACTGCCCAGTCAAGACTGTGTTCTTGCATGCTTGTGTTTGTGCAGCATGTGCACATGTTGTGTACCTGTATTTGTATGTGTGTGGGGAAGAATGTATACATGCAGAAGTGTGTGTGTGTGTGTGTGTGTGTGTGTGTGTGTGTGCCACAGACATTGGGTACCTTCCTCAATGGTTCCTCTTGTACACTGAGGCAGGGTCTCTCACTTGAATCCAGAGTTCTTTAGCTCTCTACCTCCCCTATGTTGACATGAAAAACCATCTGCCACACTGGGAATCCCAGCTCAGGTTCTCACACTGTACGGCAAGAGTTTTACCCTTGGGCTAAATCCCCTGCCCAACAATTTTATTTTCTCCAGTTCTGTTCATTCACACGTTACTATCATTCTCAATAAACTTTGGAAAAAATATCTTCATAAAGAAAATATACCAGCTGGGTGGTGGTGGCACACGCCTTTAATCCCAGCACATGGGAGGCAGAGGCAGGGGGATTTCTGAGTTCAAGGCCAGCCTGGTCTACAGAGTGAGTTCCAGGACAGCCAGGACTACACAGAGAAACCCTGTCTTGAAAAAAAAAAGAAATAAAATATACCATTGCTTCAAACATTTTTAAGATTTATGTTTTATATATTTAAATTATAAATGTACGTATGTTATAACATCTAATTACACCACAATATATAAGTGGAAATTATAGGATGTATTCATTAATTTGCATTTGTAAATATATACTCATACTTTAAACTATTTTTTTCTTTTTAAAAACTTTTTTGTTGGGAGAGAGAAGAGGGGAGCTAGGGGTGGATTTGACTAGGGTACATTGCCATACATGGATGAAATTGAACGAATTTTAAAACTATTTTAAAAGCAAATGAAATGCTTTTGTGGGGTGGTTTTTGTTGACTTCTGCAAATTTTATTTCTGGGTGTAGCCCCACAGCGTAGTGTCGGAGGATAAGTATGAATGTACCATCTTATAAACATGCGTTCTCCCTGACAGCATAACTGTTGGGTTAACTCCCGTCCTCGGTCACTGCAGCCAGCCTCCTCCGCAAGTGTCATCAAGACCGTGGCTTTCTTCACCACACGTGTCAAGGGAATCTGTTTTTAAATTAGCGTTCAGTTTCGAGTTCTATAGATTAGTTTTCACCGTCTTTGCCTTGTTTTCTACATGGCCCTGCCTTTGCCATCATTAATTTCGTAGATATTCTATATATGTGTTCGATACTGTTCCTTTTACAGCTTTATCTATACACAGACTTCTTGTAGCTTTGGTCTTTTTTCTTGTTGTTCCTGGTATATTACAGGAAGGTTGTGATCAAATGTTAACACTTTGCTTAACAGCTTGAGCTCTTGCACATATAAAAGTAACACTACATACAATTAAAATACTACTTTACCACATTTCTCCTCCATTCTTAATTATTTTACTTTAAATTTAGATCTTGAATGGCTGGAACTGTAACTCAGTTACGAGAGTGTTTTCTAATGTGCACACGTATAAAATAAATTACATATTTTAGCAAGCCTGTATAAAAGGCACACAATCCAGGTATTTTATATATAAGCTGCAAGCCTAGATTGGGCAGGTTTGGAGCTATTCTAACTTACATCCCAGGCATAAGTCCCTTGTCACTTGCAGTTCCTCCTGGTCACGTGCTCATGGTCCATCTCCTCTCGTGACTGCCTCCTCCTCTCTTGGTTTCCTTCCTTCTCCTCTTATTCTCTCCTAAGACCTCCTCGATCGATCCTCAAGACCCGCCTTTCTCTCCCTACTGTCCAATCAGGCTCTAGCTTTTAATTAACCTATTAACTTTAAACTGGTGAGCAGGGTTTCCATATCACCACTTTGTGAACCTGAGGATCTATTCCTGGTGGGCAACCAGATTCTGGAGGCCAGTATTTAGCATTTGAATACATAGCATTGCCAAGCTAACCCCCAACACACAAGGTCTTGGGTTTGATCCCTAGTGTTGCATAAAGCAATGGGATGGTACACACCTGTACTCTTCATCCTGAGGAGGGAGGCAGGAAAATCAGGAATTAAACCCAGTCTCAACTATACAGCAAAAACAAAGCCAGTCTGGGGCACATAAAACTTTCTTTTATGTAGGTAGGGAGGGAGGAAGGGAGAGAGGGAGGAAAGGAGGGAGAGAGGGAGAGAGGGAGGGAGGGGATAGATAGATAGATAGATAGATGGATAGATAGATAGATAGATAGATAGATAGATAGATAGATAGATAGATAGATAGATAGATAGACAGATAGAAAGACAGATAGACAGACAGTCAGACCCTATGTCAACCTAAGGTTCGACCTGTATAAACACAGACATGGTTTTTCAAATCAATGATTAAAATTGTCACGTGTCATTTGTTTAATTGTTCATCCTGCTGCCACTAAAACCCTGCTGCCCTTGTTAAATAAATAGATTGAATTTTTAATCCCATTGTGTTTTTCTTTGCCCTGTGCAATCCTTTGTCAGTTTTTACAGTTTCTCTTCACATAGACGTATGGAGATTATAATATATGAATGGGAAAGTCTACCATTAAGATTCCTTTTCAGTGTAATATTGACTATTCTTGGTTATTATATTCTCTTTAATATTAGGAACAGTTTGTCAAACCACACTCATAAAATGACTTGTTACTGAGAAAAAATAGAATTTACTGAATTGGGTCCATTTATTTTTACCATCATGCATTCAGGTCTTCTATCATATATTATTACTTTGAAATCATATCTCTCCAACATGTATGACTCTCTTAATGAAGTAATACATTTTTTTTTTCCGTGAAAGTCTTTGTACTTTGTCTTTGTCTATTGTTCTTTGTACTTTCTGGATACATTGCAAATGCATTTGTCACAATTTGTAAAGATTTCATTTCCAAAAGAAGATAGACAGCAGGCCAAGTGATTAACAGTACGAGTTGAACAATAAAAGGTAAATGCTTAAATAAAAATCCCATTTGGGCCATAACCATAGCAAGTTTTCCAACCTTTCTGTGTCTCTGTTAAGTACAGTTTGCTCTTCTAGCAAATAAAAAGTTTGTTTCATGGATTTTGTGGCGAGAAGACAGAGACAAAAGGCTTAGAACTATGCCTAGCACATGGAAGCTATGGATTGGTTGGATCAGGTAGGTCAGGCAGGGTGGGTTAGGAGATGCTTTGTAACAAATAATTATAATTATGTGTATAATTATGTATGTAAGTGTATATATATATATATATATATA
>NC_034591.1:154926146-154943894 GCF_900095145.1 Mus pahari
AGAGAGAGAGAGAGAGAGAGAGAGAGAGAGAGAGAGAGAGAGAGAGAGGGAGAGAGAGAGAGTGAGTTAGTTGAAGCTTAGCATTGGCAACATAACTGAGTTCCCAGACTTGGTTACCAAAAAATGAGACACTGTCTCAAGACAAAAAGCAAGATTTTCTCTCCTTTCAAAGTCCATTTCCTTTCACTTTCTTCGGACCACAAAATCATTTAGCATTCTATAAGGCTGAAGGATCAATTGAAACAGTGAGATTTTAGGACTAAGGTACATCCTATACAGAGATGACGACCTCACTAGAAGGTCATGACAACTAGCTTTTACATACACAGGCAAGCTACCTCTTCTACATGCAGCTACGATTTTATGGTGACTTTGCAGGTCAAAACATGTTTGGATTCAAGTCATGTCGGCCCAGTCCAAACCTTATTAAAGCTTATACCAAGCAAGCTATTTTCCCAGCCTCTGCTGGGAGATAATAACAGCTGCTGCACAGGCCTGTGCAGAAGTTCCATGAGTTACATGGTAAAGGCTCCGAACTGGTCCCTAATGAGGATGGAAACATTGGTTCCCGTTGGCTGCACTTGTGTATGAACATAACTACAAGCCCTCCACCTGCCTTATAGGATGTCCTACAAGAAACCACTACCCTCAACACTTATTTTCCCTTTGTCTCTTTCCACCAGCCACTTCCTTCGTTGGTAACACTTGGACCTTATATATAAACAGATATCCTGTTATTAATTATGACTCGGTTCAGCCCAGTGCGGCTAAATTAGTTCCATAAGGTCAAGCCGGTGCCAGAATGAGTCACCAACACAGAGAGCTGCTCCCTCCTCCTGCAGGCTTGGTTCTGCAACGATCTTGGCTACCTTCTGGTCTCAGAGGTCAGAGTCACCGAGGAGTGATGGGGACAAAGACCTCGAATGTCTTCTTACTTCTGCTCCTCTAGCCTCTCAGAAATGCACAAGCTGGCATTTACCCGGGAACAGTCAAGTCACATTAGGACAATGAAAATGTCACATTGATTTCTCTCTCTGATTCTACTACTCAAACCTGCTTCTCTTCTGTGAGGTTCCCTATTTCTCTCTCGTTCCCTCTCAATTATCCTCTTTAAAATGCTTCTCCTCTCCAGCTGGCATCCCTCAGCTCCAACATACCATCATCCCCACCCTCTCATGAGTCTCCTCCTCCTCCCCTCCTCCCCACTAATGCATTCAAAATTAATGATAATGACATCCACAACAATAATAAGCAGTTGCCTGCTGGATACACAGCAGGAACACAGAGTTCTCCCCAGAGTGATCGCAGGTGGTTTCCTGAGACCCACCAGCCTGGTAGCTGAATGGTTGAGCCACAGAGAGGCATGTGGGAGAGCGTGGGTGGTTCCCAGTAAGACTCCCACCAGAACCACTTTGCTGCCAGTCCTTCTGACAAAGAAACATCTGATACAGTCGAGTGCATCGTGGCTCATGAGGTTTATGTGCTCAGTGCCTCACAATATGGTTTCCAAAAGAAACACTCAAACGCAGTCTGTGGGAGAGATGAAAAGGAAATTAATGAGTCCCACTTGGTGTTTTCACTAAAATCGTTGACAGTCTCTATTTTTTGTCTGACCAGATCTTGTTATAAGAAGAAGCAAAGCAGGCTTGTGCTTTCCAGACCAATGTCATAATCCACCTGTTAAATATTACCCTGTAATGCCCAGTGATGCCTCCATTCACTAGGCAAAGTGAATGCCATAGATATCCAGTGTAATTAACTCTAGAGTGTTAGCTCTTACCCTTCATGTGCCTGCGTGTCCATGCGTGCATGCGTGCATGTGTGTGGGTGTGGGAGGGAAGGTGAGTGTTACGGTTTTTAGATTTATTTTTAAAGGATGGGTGTTTTGTCTGCATGCATGTCTTTCCATCGCATGCATTACCGGTGCCCAGGGAGGCCAGAAGAGGGCATCGGATCCCAGGGGTCTGGAGTTACAGACAGTTGTGAGCCGCCATATGCTTGCTGGGCATTGAGCCCCGGACCTCTGGAGGAACCTCCAGTGCTCTCAACTAAGCCACCTCTGTAGCCCTAGCTCTTACCTTTCCACAATGAGAAGTTTGAAAACAGATGCAGAGGCATGGGTACCCCAAACTCTCTTCTTAATTCAGTCTGTGAGTTCGGCTTTTCGCTTCTAATTTTTATTTACTTACTATTTTCCTATTTAAGGATTTTTTTTTTTGATGTTCTTAATGTACTGTATGTGTTTTAAGCTACTCAAATCCTTTGAGAAATAAAACAAATTTTTGAAGAAACAAATGAAGCCATTAAACTCTGCCTATGCACAGCCATCCAGTCCATGAATCTTGATCTATAATGTGAGTTTTAGATCAGAGAATATATTCATTTTGTCACCTCATTTACAGATTGACTTCATGAAAGAATTTTATGAAAATGTCATCAAAAGGATGGGTGAGATGGTTGGTAAGGTAGCTTATTGACAAGCCTGACAGTCCGAACTTGGTCCCCACAACTCACACAGGAGGAGGAAGTCCTCTGACTTCCATATGCACTCTGTGGGAAGTGATGCTCTCCAGCCTTAGCAACACAGGCACACAGAAGGAGATAACAGGCGATAGATAGATAGATAGATAGATAGATAGATAGATAGATAGATAGATAGATGATAGATGATAGATAGATAGATAGATAGATAGATAGATAGATAGATAGATGTTAGAAGATAGACAGATGATAGATGAATACATAGAGAGACAGACAGACAGATTGATAGATGATAGAAATAGACAGATGACAGATGCATACATAGAGAGACAGACAGATTGATGGATGATAGAAGACAGTCAGGCAGACAGATAATAGGTATATATAGATAGACAGGCAGACAGATGATAGGTGGATGGATAGATAGATAGATAGATAGATATCATTTGGGTTAATGATTTTTCAAATATATTTATATGTGTATGAATTTAGATTATAAATTCATGTGTAACTCTGAAAAATGGATCTTCTTGTGATATCTATCAATCATATGCATATATGTCTTCCTGCATATACATATTTGATTTTGATTTTTTTGACCTGAATTATCCAGACATAATTTCAACCCAAGTTAAGCTTAGGGCATAAATACAGCAGGCGCTTACTGCTTGTCTGATCTCTATGCATTCAAGGCCATGAAGTAAGTGACCCATCACAAGGATGACAGTTTCTTCTTCAACGTTCAACCATCAGAATGATGTGAAAAAATCATTGAATTTATGAACTAAAGCACTGGTCTTCTTTTTTAAGATGTATTTTTATCTGTGGGTATAGTTGTGTGGGTATATGGGGAATAGGGATGGGGTATGTGGGTATGGAGGGTTATATGTGGGGTGGGTGTGTAGGTCCGTGTGGGTGGGTGTGTGGGGAATAGAGGTGGGGGCGTCAGTGTACAGGGAATGAGTGGGGGTGGGGTGGGGAATGGGGGAGGGTATGGTCTTTTCCAGTTATGCAAATGGCCCAGTATTTGTTAATACAACTTCTTATTCATCATCAATTGAGCAGTACACACTGTAGGTATATATAATTGAATGGTTCATTTTCAAAAGTGCCTCAAGCCAGGGTAGGTCAAGTACAGGTAAACAGAAAACACCGCTAGTTGGCTAGTCTGACTAGTCCCCCCAACGCTGCTTAGCCCACTCTGTACCACACACGCCTCCAAAGCCTGCTCATCTAGCTACAGCACCTCCTAAACCAGAAGCCAGAGTGGAAAATTACTAACAGCCAGGTCTGCCTGAAGTCCTGTATGACAAAGCTATGTCCAGAGAAGTTCAAAATACCAGGGTATGACATATAGTACTAATCCACATGTGCTTTCTGTTAACAAAAGTAACAGGTCTAAGCACAGCAGAGCGACACAGCAGAGCGACTGGTAAGATAGGAAGAGTTCCCTCCCAGTTACTCAGCCACAGGGGAGAGGAAGGAAGGGGCTTGTTGCTAGGGTCTAGAAACTCTTCTCCCAAGTCAATCAGGACACCAGCTATTCTAGGCTGACCTCAGTCTTTACAAGGTCATAAACTATTATCATACCAATACCCTGGGTTCTGATGTCCTCATTGCGAAGAGCTCTCATTTGTTTCACACAATGTGGGCATACACACACACACTCTCTCACACACACACACACATACTCACACACACACTCACACACACTCATACACACATACTCACACACACTCACACACACTCTCACACACACTCACACACACATACTCACACACTCACACACACTCTCTCTCACACACACACTCTCTCACACAGAGACATGGCCACACAAAACAGCAATATGGTCTAAGGGTGGGTTTGCCATTAGTCCTGGTCTAAGGTGCCATATTTTCTTTGTGAACATTAAATTTACTAAGCCTCAATTTCCCTTTGTAAAATGGGGGGGGGGGGGCACTTCTACATNAAGGGCTAGTAATTATTAAGATGGATCCGAAATTAAGTGCAAATTACCTCCTTGTTCCTGATGCAAATGAAGCCTTAGTTATATAACTTCCATTGCTATTATTATTATTATTATTGTTATTATTAAAACCTCAGACTTTAAAAAAATTATTAAGGAGATTCAACACTGATTATAAAGAATAACTTTTGTTATTCACAAGAAGCTCCGCAACTTTAATCCTTCTCAGAATTTCTGATGTATAAGTTGTCACCTAATATGCCCTAAAACCCAAAAAGGTGATAAAATCACATCAATTTGTGTTACAGATAAAAGCTTAAAAGTACTAATTAGATAAGCGGCTGACATGACTTTTCTAGGTGACTGGGTTGTAGTGAGTGGTCACTCAGATAGCATTATTGCTAAAAACGGTAATAATTATTAAGCCCTTTAATGGCTCATAATTGTAAATGAATCTTCCACCAAAATGCCACATCTTTTTTAAAAATTCTTTTTGTAGATGAATCTGGTTTTTTGTTCACCATCAAGCACAGTCTATGAATGTCCGTATCAGGGACTTTCTGCTCCGGCAGTTTCCTGCAGACACTCGGCTGGTAGATGATGAGCTGTGAAATGTTTCTATATACCTTCAAGGGAAAAGGAGCTCCTTGCAGGGAGAGACTGAAGGGACTCACATTCAATCCAGAGGAAAAAAACGAGTCAATGAGATTTTATTAGCAGTATAAAATCTTATAAACGATTCATTTGCCTGAATGTATTGAAAAGGGTCTTTGGCTTTTTAAGACAACTTGAAAGGCAATCTGAGGACTAATCAGAAAGGCGCATCTGACTCACTTCCAAAAGGAAATATTATATCAGGCTGCAACAACGTAGGTTGCAGAGAAGCCTATAAAGAAAACGTAATGTACTCAAGTCTCTCTGGACCCTTTCCAGGCCCAGGTTACTGTGGAAATGATTCCGTTCTTATTTGTCTGACTCCAAATTGGAGACTCACTCAGTGTTCCTGTATTTTTTAAACCAACCCACACTAACTCCTAGTTTCACTTTGCAAATGTTTCTGGTTCCATTTGCGATTCTTACTTGGGGGAGACAGTCTCTTAGCAAATTCTGGAGGTGGCTAGGTGCTTTGACAGAAAATTCAGAGCTTGCTTGACAAAGTAGCCAGATTCGTCAGCATACTGTTTTCAATGGCCAGTAGCACCCTTCAGTAACACCTTACTTCCTCCTTTGATGACAGAAACTGCAAAAAGCCAGCCATCATCGGCCATTCCAAGCCTGGAGCCTTCCTCCTGGGGCGTCATCGTTTTAGACATGCGCAGTGCCTTCCTCCAGCTGCTTCAGACATAGCTCAACAATCTGTGAATTAGAGAAGTCTTTTTTTTTTTTTTTTTTTTAAATCCCCACCACCCTGGTCCAGGCTGTCAAAGCGATTGAAAAACAAAGGAAAGAAATGACAGGGAGTTTCAGAAGCTGGGGGCTCCAAAAAGGAGATGTAGGATTTAAACGCTCTCCATCTGGAGTTCTGAAAATTCTGGTCTTAAAAGAAGCTCGATGAAATGCCCCTCACCCAGTGAACTTCAGGGAGGGCGGCTGCTTAGAAAACAGAATGTCTCAGAGTTTTATATTTCCTGGAGAATATGAGGGTAGACACTAAATGTGTGGTGGCCATTCTTAGGCTCATCAATATTTATTAAAGCTACCTCGGTTATGAAGAAATGTTGGTTTTGATAGTCTGTTTGAAGTGAAGGAGTGAAGTCTAGTACACACTGTTCCCAGCGCCAGATCCCTGGTGGCTTAGAAATCTTTCTTAAGTGATTCCATGGTCCTCATTACATTCAAACGGGGCTCTAAAGACCATCAATGTCTACTTACACGGTAGACATCACTGTAAAGTGGCCTGGGTATGGGAGTAACTCAACGGAGACTCACTTTCCCTCTCGACCTCTGGCTACTTACTGCCGCGAGTGTGTCTTGGGTTTTGTTGTCCTTTGGATTTTTTTGTGTGTGTGATGCCAGGATCAGATGCAGGGCGTGGTTCGTGCTTTGCCGCGCTCTGCCTCTGAGCTGCACCACAGCCGTAACAGATATTTAATAAAAACTTAACGAAGACCAAGGCTGCAGCAGCCAGTCTCTAAGAATTAAAGGTAGATTGTAATAGTCTACTCCATGTTAAGCATGACCTTGTAAGGCTGTTACCTCAAAATACAGAATCTTTTATTCTAGAGGTGGAACAAAAAAATTTCTGGATAAGTATCAGTTTTATAACTACATAGAAGTTTGGTTATATTTTCTGTTGTCTTGGATTATTTTTTACAAGAACATAGAACTTATTTTTTGTATTTAAATGCCAAATTGAATAAGGATAAAGCCTGTGGGTTTACCGTTTCAATTGATAGTCTTAAAGACCAACTGCTGCTTATGAAGATCTCTATAAAACACACATATAATGCTTGTATTGTCCTACGGGTATGATTTGAATACGAAATGTCCCCTGTAGGTTTATATGTTGTAAGCCTGGTCACTGATGGTGGCATCATTTTGAGAGGTGATACAAACTTTAGAATTAATACCTAGCTGAAAGCCATATGTGATTAAGGATAGGGGTGAACCTATGGGAAGATCTTGTCCCTGGCCCCTTCCCATCTCCCTTTCCTCTACTTCCTGGTTGTCACAGTGTGAACCCTTCTGCTTTACCTTCCCACATCACATTCCCCTTGATTGACAGACGCCTCCAAAACCTTGAGCCAAAAAATAGACCCTTGCTCCTTTAGGTAATTTCCGTCTGGCATTTTGGCACAGTGACGACAACTATAATTGGTTCGTTTGTCTGGGATAGGAAGAGCATTTGGATTGCTGTTTTGAGAACTTAAATCAAAGGCTAGTATCATCTGATGCTGTGCACTCATCTTAGGGGCATTAATTAGAAAATATATAGAGAAGCATTGTGACCGTTCATGTCAGTGTCAGGTTGACAGAATCTAGACTCACCTGGGAGATGGGCCTCTGGGCAGGACCACAGGAGAGTATATTGACTATAACCTGCCTATACTATATCTGCAGTCACCCATACAAATATACATATATAGAAATAAAAGGCTAGTATCCACATAGAGCAGTCCACATATGGCATTTGTCCTTCTAAGTTTCCCTTAATTACTGCTCTTCCTCCTCCTCTTCCTTCTCCTTCTCTTCCCCTCCCTTCCTTTTCTGTGTGTGGGTGTTTTGCCTGCATGTTTGTCTGAGTACCTTGTGTGAGCATGATGCCCTATGAGTTCAGAGAGACTCAGATTCCTGGGAGTCGGAATTACAAATGGTTGTGAGCTACCATATGGATGCTGAGAATCATACCCAGGTCCTCCAGAAAAATCAGCCAGTGCTCTTAAATGTTGAGCCATCTCTCCAGTCCTCTCACTCTCAATTCTTTCTGGCTATACTTCTTGCTTGCCTTGTTCAGCTTTTAAACCATATTTGAAATCACTGAAGTATTTTATGCTTCTACAAGCTGAACTCTTGGTATTCTAGGCCGTTGGTCTGCACATCTTAATTTTGGACATCTCTGCTTTTCAATTCTTGGGATTCGAAGTTTGATTTGTAGAAATCCTGGAGCATAAACTCAAGATACTTCTGAAGTTTCTTTATTTGTTAAATTTAAGATTATTTCCAGTTAAGCAAAATTTGAGGGAGTTTGCCATCAACAGACCTTCACTAAACAAACCCCAATGCTACATAGTTCATAGGCAAGAAAATAATCCTGTAAGTGTTCTACATAAATAACACAGATGGTTGTGAAGGCGGCATAAATGAGTAAGTTACACAGTACTCAAATTGTATGTGGTGAGAAGAAAATTCAACAGAGACCAAGCTCTTCCTTTGCAGTGTAGACTGTAGGGCTTGAGAGCTAGACAGTGGGTCACAGGACTCTGTTAAGTCTTTAACCTTGATGTTTAATGCAGAACAGTCTACAGAGCTACATTAGCATGCATTTTAAGTTGCTAGTGGAAACAGATGCAGACCTGCCTACAAATGCAGAAAGCTTGTTAGTTCCCTATCACAGTAAGTGTAACCTACGGATAACTTTGAAGGACACAGACTTTCCTAAGTGTACTGCAAAACATTGTTTCCAAGGGTAAATCTGTAAGCCAAGTACAGACAATCCCTTCTTTCATTAGTAACTAATATTTGATGTATAATGCTATGATTTCCTACAGCAGGTCTTAGTTACTTTGTGGTTCCTTCTTTTTCCCACCCTTTATCCCTTTGGCTTCACCTCCTATCACTAGCTAGGAGAGAACAAACAATAGAGGAAGAGAGAGAGAGACAGAGACAGAGACAGAGAGACAGAGAGAGACAGTCTTTGCCACTTTGTGGGCTCTTTTATTTATCTGGGTTCATTCTTTATCCCCCACACCAGGTTTCATCACTTATCACTAGATAGGAAAGAAATAAGGATAGAAGAAAGAGAGAGGAGAGGGGGTGGGGAGAGAATCTCTGAGTCTAATTTCTTTCTTCTTGTTTCTTCTTTGAGCACAACCACTAACAAACTGCAACCAACTACCCTGAACTATCAACAACCACCAATGCCACCTCTTGGAGCTCTAGCACTTATTTACTGTCTGATAAAGTTCCTGGAATTCCAAATGTCACACAATCACAGAGACTATCTGCAACTGGCAGAACCACACCTCTGCTAGAGCACGAGGTAAATCATAGTCAGCTGCTGCAAAACAGCCCCATATCCCCACACCCGGGATTAAAATGAAAACATATTCTTATAACATTTCTGTTTTTTTAAACAAACCAAAATTACAGAATTTTCACTAGATTTACACTTCATATCTCAGTAAAACCTGGCTGAAGTAGGTAACAATCTGTTCTGTATCCGTGAGTATGAAGTAGCATATACCTGAATGGATATAGACAAATAGCATAAATATATTTTATATAACCATATACAAGTATAAATTAAAGGTATAGGAACTGAGGTATTTCTCCTTCGGATAATGTTCACTAAATATACACAAAGCCCTGGGTTCAAGCCACAGCATTGCACAGTGAGGCATGGTGTTGCACACCATTAAGCCTAGCACTCCAGATGTGGAAGCAGGAGGATCTGAAGGTCGAGGTCATTATTGGCTACATGAAGAGATGAATTGGTTAGAGATGTAACCTATCAAAAGACAAGTGAGCCAAGACTGAGACCTAAGAATTAGCTTTTTGAGTATAGCAATAAGAATGTCTCAGGGGCTGAGTATAAGGCTCAGTCAGTAAAGGCTGGACTGCAGAAGCATGAGAGCTTGGCCTCCATGTGTACCTGCACAGGCAAGCACATGTACCCCCACACATGTGTACACACACACATACACACACACACACACACACACACACACACTGTCTCTTAATGTTCTGAGCAGTCTTTGAAAGTGGGAGAACAGAGGGATAAAAGCCCCCTCCCTTCAACTCCCTCTGAGAGATGTTGCAATACCTGGGCGAGGTGTGTGCCTATAGGTCTGTAAATTCACTTTAGCAGTATAGATTCATATCAGGTTCTGTGTGCTCTCTCACACAGACCAAACAACTAGTCACAAAGTGAATTGATAAAATGGCAAAGTGGCCCCAGATTTGAAGGTCAGGAAGGGAATAAGGGAATAAGTTGTCTGAACCAACTAGAAAAATAACCATGATGATGGGAAAGCCTGCCTTTAGCATTTCTATTTAGTCCCTGACACGCACCCTTAACGTTCTCCTCAGCCAATTTCCTACTCCATTTCTTGTTCACCCTATCCCCCAGCCAAAAATATATTCACCTCTGACCTTTTCCTCTCAGCCTTAATCTAGCTAACTCATTCGTGTCCAGATCATGCCTAGATAAAACTGAGAAAACTGACATTACTTTCCCCAAGCGTAACAATAAAGATAAGGCTAATAACCATGGTTATCCTATTCTCTGTTATTTGCCACAAATTTTTCTTCAAGTTGAGGTCCCTCTTCCAGATCATCTATACCCAAAATGAAGATATAAAATAGCCTCCAATGTGACAAGAAACCATATATTTATGAGTAGATTAATGTAGCCATGCTTCACTGTTGCAGAACAAAGAAGGGAATTGTGATGTAGGTGTTCATACCCATACCCTGTTATAACCATCATAAATATAAGCTTTGAGTGCTCAACTCTAAAGGGGACATCTCTATCACCAACTCTACTCACTACCACCCACCTAAGGCTCTGGAAATATCAGGGAAGGCGGGGCGGGATGAATATAAGAGCCAAGGATCGGGGGGAGTGCCATGGAATACTGTCTTCTAGCCCTGACAGAGTCACAGGGCCACTGTACTCAAGAACTCACAACAGCTACGATTATCTCAACAAGATCCAGCCATTCAGCATACCTGCATGGATGAGGGACGGGGTACGTGAGACCCTACCCCTAACTGAGGAGCTATTTGCATGGGGTCATGGCTTCTGGGGAGGGAGAGCCATTTTTCTTCAAAGGTAGTCATGGGTAGATTGTCCATCTAGTAAATTACTCCACGTTCCTGAACATGTACAAGCCCTATGGAGCTCAGCATGCTGGTTAAAAAAAAAGAAAAGAAAAGAAAAGAAAGAAAAGAAAAAAAAGAAAAAAGAAAAAAAAAGAAACTGAAAGACATGAAAGTAGAAAGCTTGATGGGAAGAAGAAAGGTGAGAGGGGAGATGAGGGAGATTAAGATAAGGGAGATGGAGAATGAATACCCTGTACAGATATGCAATGTCCAATGAATACATTTTAAATGATTTAAAAGAGACAAAAAAAGAAATCAAGAAAGAGAACCTCTAACGATGTACACCATAAGGCACCTGAATAATAAAGGATCCTCCTAAGACAGACTTTCCCTCACTGCATAGGAATTGGCTGTTTATTAGCACACCAAGAGAGATAGATGTTGAGCTGAAATTGGCAGCTACTTCTCCCACAGTCTAGATGTAGACGGAGCACTGATTCTGGAGGCAGGAGATGATACTTGGAGAAAATTGTTTGGCAGCTCTGATTCGACTGTCCTTGCTAGGACAAGGCAGAGTAGGATGGGTGCGAAAATCTCGAGGACTCAGAGGCTGCAGATCCAGCACTGCTGTCCTCAGCAGACTGGAATCCTGCCAGGACCATGGAGGGAGTCGCTTCACTCAACAACTGTGTAGAGTTTCCACTTCCATATCAATGATGCAGAATTAAAAGCTTGATTTCTACATTTCTTTTAGTTTTGGCTACTTTATTAGCATATACTTTTATCAATAATAATGAGTTTTCTATGACAGTGTCAAATAGTACGTGGTGTAATTCGGGCACATTCTCTTTCCACTTCTTGTTTGATTCCTGCTCATCCTTAGCTCTTCGTGTGTGTGTGTGTGTGTGTGTGTGTGTGTGTGTGTGTGTGTGTGGCTTGCACATATGTACTGTTGTGCTCACACACATGAGTGTAGAGGTGTATAAACTCATGCAGAGGTCAAAGGAAGACATCAATTGTCTTCTTCCATTGACCTCCACTTCGGTTTTGGTTTGGTTGTTGTTGTTTCGGGGTGTTTTTGTTTCTCACTGAACAGGAAGCTCACAGGTTTGTCTGGGATGACTGGACATCCTAATCCAGCCATCTCCACCTGCCAACACTAGGATCATAGGCACATATGGACATGCTCAGTGTTCACATGGTGCAGGGGAGTTGAACTCAGGTCCTCCTTTCACTGCAAGCACTCTTAACCTACTGAATCATCGCCTCCAGCACCTGACTTCCTACTTCATGAAGCTTTTCCCTATTTTTCTTCTTTCTCTCTCTCTCTCTCTCTCTCTCTCTCTCTCTCTCTCTCTCTCTCTCTGTGTGTGTGTGTGTGTGTGTGTGTGTGTGTCTGTGTGTGTGTAGGTTGTTTCCAGGACGTGGGTTACAACTGTGAAGAAAATATCTCTCCCTTCCACAGCCACCATTAACTGCCTTCAGATCCTCAGAGGAAGGGCCTCATGAACCCCTTCTCTATCCATGATGGAGTGTGGTCGGGCCTTGGCTCATACAGGTCTTTGTGGGTAAGCACAGCTTCGGAGATTTAAAGTGCAGCAGCCTTACATACACAGCAGGCTGTGTTACTCACCAAAGACCCCTCCTTTAAGCTCTTGCATTCTTTCTTTGAAAGCATATTTTGTTCCAGAGGACCAGTGTAGAAAGTCGGTTTAAGAAAGCATGTTAGTCAGGGTTCTCCGGAGGCCAGGATGAACACATGTTTGAAAGACAATGATTTGATTGGCTTACATGATATAGTCTGGGTAATTCACTGCAATGGCCGTCACCCAGTGACAGAAAAAGAATCTGATATCTCAGTCCATGAGAACGGATAGCTCAGAAGTACCGATCTTACACTGAAAGCCAGTATAACCCTCGAGAGCTGCCAGCCTTGAATCAACGTTCAAAGACAGCAGAAGCTGGATTCTGAGATGACCCAAGGAATGTGGCTGATGCAGCAGCAGAGTAGATGAACTTGCCAGTGAGAGTGAAGACACAGAGGCAAAAGCAAAGCTACCTTCGTCTATCTGATTGATTTTGGGGCACCAAAAGGTGCCATCCATAGCTAGTGAGGGCCTTCCCACTTCAAATAACCTTGAGAAAATCCCTCACACATATGCCCAGAGGCTTGCCTCGGAGTGGATTCCAGACCCAGACAAGCTGACAACCCAGATTAATCATCACACGAAGTAACAGTGAGGGTGTGCTTTAAATGTAGATCTCCTGCCTGATATACTCGTGCCCCTGGGTTCAACCCCAAGCGGCACAGAAAGAAAAAGATGCAGGATGTATTGTCTAGTCACAGCATCACAGGCAAAACTAGATGCAAACTCTTCTTAGTTGATCTGAACCTTTTGGGGGGTGACTAGTTTAAAAACTAACAGTAAGGTTACATACAGATCTTGTTCTGCCCTTGAAACATAGCTTGTAGAAGGAAACGTCAGCCATTGTCTGGGTCACAAAATGTCGCTGTTCTTAATCTTGCCACACAAGTTCTGTGCCTTTTAAAAGCGGCTAACTTGAAATGTGCATCGCAGCTGGCGAAGCGGGCAAGGAATGTTTCTATAAAATCACCTGGGACAATCTGCAGGCCAACAGGAAACCTCGCTCAGTGCATCTCGGGAGGGAATAGTGGCCAATTACGCTCCCAAAATGAACTGCCTGCTGATTCCTGTCCATTGCTTAAACAAACTTCCTTTCTGGCTTATTTTCCATAATGTGACCATTCTGGGCTCGTTCAAACCACAAAGAAAGATCAGTTATAATCTAGGTCCGTGTAAGAAAGAAAAAGACTATTTTTGCTTCTAAAAGCTTTAAGGGGGGAAAAAACTTAACCTAGCTCCTTGGAGCTTCTCTGTAGCTTTGTAGGAAGCTGAACTGGAGCAGAGGCAGGCAAGCAAAGGTGGGCTCCTATCACGTGTGTGAGGAAGAGCATTAATGACTGGCATCCCAGCATACTGAAACCTGCAGAAAATGAAGCTGAGAGTCCAAAGCCATCCTGAACTACTTAGTCATAGTCCACACAAAACACATGAACTTACAAAAACTTGAGTTCACAGATTTGCTGCAGGCCGTCGGTCTCTAAGCCACTATCTAGTGTCTTCAGCCAGAGCCGGGAGAATTTTGTAACTGACAGAGACATTCAGGAAAAAGCAAGCATGCTGTGCATTTATGCATGACTTCTGCTTAACAGGCCTGAAGCAAGAGAGCCAAAAATATGCCAGAACTTCATAAAAACAGGAGAAAAAAAAAAAAACCTAGCTATTTGGCAGTCCCAGTACCTAGAGATACAAATGTGTTCGGCATGAAGGTAATGTGAAAAATTATAGCTTTTCAAAGTCAGAAAAAGACAAAGCAAGGCCGACTTGCTTGACAAGCTCTGTTGTGGCGGATGCTCCATCCCTAGGTGGTCACAGGAATAGGGCTCAGGGTCAGCATAGTCTCCAGGATGGGCCTCGTGGATGGGAACCCAAGGGCTGGCCTTCAGCGGGAGAGCAACCTGGCCTACGCTTACTCACAAGGTTCCTCTTTGCTTCCGTTCCTCTGGGTCTCAGGAGCGGTGCCCAACACCTCACGCTAGGTGAGGGTTCCGCCACTGAGCACTGAGCAGGATCCCAGCCTGGGGCTACGCTGCCTTTTTCATAAGTCCTTCCACACTCCTCAGAGCAAATGCGACAGTTCAGAAAAACACATTTCTCAAATCTATAAACAAAACGAACACTTTAATAATAACTTGGGACGCTGTTACCCAAACTGATCCAGAAGGAAAAAAAATGTACACCAACTAACATTTTAGGACTTTATTTGTATTTTATGAACATCTGGGGGGGGGACATAATTTGAAAATAGGACCTATAGGTTCACAAACACTAGATAAGTCCACTGTAGCCCCTCAAGAGGATGTTCTCCTAGGTCTTCATATACAGTCGTTTTTAAAAATATATATTTATGTGTGTGTAATCTGCTTCTGTGCAGGTGCCTAGCACTGGATCCCCTTGAACTGTAATTAGAGGTGGTATAGAGCCACCTGTTATGGATGTTGGCACCAAACTTTAGATTTTCTGAAAGAATAGCAAATGCTTTGAAACACTAAGCCGTCTCTCCAGCCCCTGGGATGGTGTGTGTGTGTGTGTGTGTGTGTGTGTGTGTGTGTGTGTGTAGATTTATTTATTTTATGTGTATGAATGCTTGGCTTACATGTATGTATGTGCATCACATGCATGCAGGTCAGAGGAGGGCAGAACTGAAGTTGCAGATGCTGTGAACCTCCATCTAGGTACTGGGAACTGAACCCAGGTTCTCTGCAAGAGAAGCCAGTGCTCTTAACCACCAAGCCATCTGCCCAGCCCTGGTAATGTTCTGATGGTGGATTTGTACTATGTGGTGGATTTATGCCCTCCATCTCCACTTACAGCTTGGTATTAGGCATTGTAAATGTCTCCTAAGTTAATAAACACATGAGCACAAAAATAGAAATGTTTAATGATAAAGAAACTGAAATATCATGTAAAAATAGAAAGTGTAATTATTGTTGTTAAACAGCAGCTGTGCTAATGCCGTTTATACCAGAAATCTGCTCTCAAGAAGGCAACAGTGGACAGGGGTGTCTCCCACACGGTGCCCTGATATCGGCCCTGCCCTTTAAAGCCACATGGCTCCCAGCTCTTCCTTGTGTTTCTCCATGTACAAGCTGAGTTTTCATGGTTTCCGCATAGTTAAATGTATCCCTCTACTTCATTTCAGACACCGCATGGGTAGAAGAACCTACAGTGAAGACGAGAAGCGAATCCATAGGCAGACCATAGGGAAGACGAGAAGCGAATCTATAGGCAGACTATAGGGAAGACGAGAAGCAAATCCATAGGCAGACTATAGGGAAGACGAGAAGCGAATCCATAGGCAGACTATAGGGAAGACGAGAAGCGAATCCATAGGCAGACCATAGGGAAGACGAGAAGAGAATCCATAGGCAGACTACAGGGAAGACGAGAAGCGAATCCATAGGCAGACTATAGGGAAGACGAGAAGCGAATCCATAGGCAGAGTGGCCTAGATTACTTTTACCTAGATCGCCTCCTTTTCAGGGCCCCTCAGGCCTGTACCTTATATAGGTCATTTGGTTTGACTGACAAGCACACCAGTGAATGATATTAGACTGTCTATACATGGCAATTGTATGTCATAGTTAATTATACTTTATTTGTTTTAAGGAGAAGGACTTGGAATAGGATCTGCTTGGGGAATCCATGCCAAAAAAAAAAAAAAAGCAAAGCAGGGCAATTAGCAGCAATGCATGAACCTGAATACAGCCTTCTAATGGATGCGAACATAAAAGAGGGAGGGTGGTAGAGTCCTCGTCCTTTCTAGCAGTGTGCACACGGAGAGATGGTTTCCTGTGCAAAAGGGTTTGTCTCACTCAGCTAGGGCTTTGTATTACTTTTCTCAGAGATGTGAAAAAATATTCCTGACAAACTCAACGTAAGGAAAGGGAGGGGTGGTGTTTTCCCTTGGCTCATGGTTTAAAGGGACACAGTCCATAGCGGAGGGGACATCATGCAGTGAGCTTCAAACAGCTGGTCTCAGGAAGCAGAGAGGGAAGGATGAAACTCAGCTCTCTTCTCTTTACACAGTGCGGGACTTCCAGTCCGTGGGATGGTGCTATCCACCTTTAGAATGGGTCTTCTTGCCTGCATCAGCCCGCTCCAGAATCTTCCTCTGAGTCATTCTACATTCTGTCAAGTTGATGCTTAATGTGAACTGCCCCAGGCTGTCATAAGAAATGCAACACACAGGGTGGCTTATGCAACTGGACTTCATCCTCTCCTGTGTGTGGACACTGGAAGCCTCTGGTCCACTGTGCGTGGCTACGTTGTCTCTCATCCAAGTATAACCAAGCCCAGCCCTGCTTAGCTTCTGAGCTGAGACAAAAGCAGGTGTGTTGAAGGTGGTATGGCTGGCCACAGACAAGACTGCCTTCGCAGCCACCCTTTCTGTGTACCCGTGATTGGACACTTCTGATATCTCTGCACAAGCATGGCCTCTTTCTACAAAGCTAGTCACCAGGCTGGATTAGGGCCAATCCTATCTCCTCTTTGAAATGAACTGCTTTGTAAAGGCTCTCTCCGAAGCATCATATCCTGAAGGCCCCAGGACTTGAGCTTCAGTATGCAAATTTGTGGAGCACAATTACCCTATAATGGAGTTGCATTTTATATGGTTTGAATTTAAAGACCATGATGTCTGCAACCCTGATCAATGGCTTGGTTGATCGTTATATTCAAGTTAGCTTAAAAAAAAAAATCAGGAATCATTCTCAATGGAAACTAGGTAACATTGCAGGCTGAGGAGCAAACGTTTGGGACTATTCAAAGGAATGGGGAGAGGTGGGAAAGCATTTCTAGTTCAGCTAAACACGGGGCAACAAAATCAAATGCTTCCTAATCATGCAGGCTCCAGTAAGGCCTGCAATCTAGCGGTTTAAAGGGTGAATGGTGGTAGCAAGAATGGTGGTAGCAAGCTGGGCAATGCGCACCTTCCAGCAATTCAACGCCACAGCCGGTGTCTGCACCCTAAACCAGGCACTGAAAGGCCTCTTTGTTATACACTCAAAAACTGTCCTTTCCAAACCTCAAGACTCCAAGCTGCCAGTCTACAGTAAGCATGTCACAGCTGGCTGCCATTCTGCTCCCAGACCCTGCTAGCCATGACAACAGTCTCTCTCTCTCTCCCTCTCTCTCTCTCTCTCTCTCTCTCTCTCTCTCTCTCTCTCTCTCTCT
>NC_034591.1:154943949-154945383 GCF_900095145.1 Mus pahari
CTCTCTCTCTCTCTCTCTCTCTCTCTCTCTCTCTCTCTCTCTCTCTCTCCACTTTGCCTCCTTTCACTGCGCTGTGGACTTGGCAATCACTTGGACATCAGCCTGCCCAGAGCCTGAAGGAAACTTCAGAAGCCAAAAGCCAGAGCACGTGCACACCCTGTGGGGCTTGTAAAACACTGATGCAAATCTGAAATCTGTTACCTGTTCTGATTAGATATAAAGGTAATTAATGACCCTCATGGTAATAATAAATGGGATAATAGCAATCTAGAGCTTCCAATGGCAGTGAGTACGTAAATTATGGCTGAAGACTCCTGCAACTAGATGCCTAGAGACTTCAAGGCTCTGCTTGGGTAATCAGGTTGCAGAATCTATCTAATACATATATGAAATGAATAAAATAAATATGGCATAATTCTTTGTAAGCTGGAAGAAAGAAAATGATCACCTCAGAGCTTTAAAGTTCCCCAATCATGGCAGCCATGACACAGCAAAGGATCAGACGAGGCACCTGTAATTCCTTAGAAGGAAATCTTAGTCCCTCTACACACAAGATTAATCACTCTGCAAACTAAACAATGATGGAATCCACAGATGACTAGGTTGCAGTATAAACTAAATTTGGCCTTGAAAGGCCTCTTGGATTAAGTTCAGGTAACAATTGGAAAGGAGTAATGAAGTCCTAAAGGACAGGGCAGGTTGTAAGAAACTGGTTACCCAAATTCTGCCAATTCTCCTTTTCCCAAAGGAACAGCTCTCCGTCTCCTGCCCTTCCTGAAGAGTCTGCAGCAGTGCTTCCAAAGGGTTCACAGGGGAACAACAATCTCCCTGAAGACACACCACTCCCAGCAGCCAATGCAGAGACTCCTGACAGTCAAGGTGCTGAGAACAGGAGACTGTGAGTGTTTATTCGAATATACACACAGGCAAACACACACACACACACACACACACACACACACACACACACACACACACCTGCCAAATCTCAGGAAACACTGGGGAAGAGCAGTTGAAAATAGAAGAGCTGAAGAATGCAGAGAAATGGTATGAAATAACATCTTCTGGGTATGCTTGCACTCACATCGCCTGGAGGTGTCTAACCAGGACCTGCAGAAGATCAAGACAGCCAAATGTTGGTATAGACAGTGGAGATGCTCACCAGGCCCTGCCCTTTACTGGGGAGGTATTGAAATTGGACTGCGGGCTGGTGAGATGGCTCAGCGGTTAAGAGCACCGACTGCTCTTCTGAAGGTCCTGAGTTCAAATCCCAGCAACGACATGGTGGTTCACAACCATCCGTAATCTGACGCCCTCTTCTGGAATGTCTGAAGACAGCTACAGTGTAGTTACATTAAATAAATAAATAAATAAATATTTAAAAGGGGGGGCTGGTGAGATGGCTAAGTGGGTAAGAGCACCCGACTGCTCTTC
>NC_034591.1:154945723-154966604 GCF_900095145.1 Mus pahari
TGGAGAGAGATGGAGAGAGAGAGAGAGAGAGAGAGAGAGAGAGAGAGAGAGAGAGAGAGAGAAGTTAGAGAGAGGTGTGTTTAGGGATTACTTAAAAGTTGGTTGGGTGTGGGGAAGGTGGACATGATCATATTTCATTATGCACATGTATGAAATTCTCCAAAGATAAAAAGAGAAATTGAAAGACCTGCCCCTCATGTTGCTCTTAGATATAATCAGCCACAAATCCCAGTAGTTCCTAAGAGCTGGATACCAAGAAAAGTGACTAAGACAGTAATCTCATGAGTCTGGAATTAATTACTAGTTTTTGCCAATTTATTCTGATGGTAGCCTGGGGAATATGGACAAGAATAGGTTTAGAAATGTTGGATCAGGGACTAAAGAATTTGATGTTAAACTGTGATACACCTGTCAATTAGGTACATGTGTTAATCAGGTACATACAGAACCAGAGATTCTGGCTTTCCATACACTCATATATTTGAATACTTGGCTCCAGTGGGAGGAACCGTTTGGGAAATATTAGGAGGTGTGGTCTTATTGGAGGAAAAGGCATGGCCTTGTTGGAGGAGGTATATGTGTTACTGGGAGTTGACTATAGGTTTGAAATGACTCATGCAATTTCCAGTGTTCTCTCTGTGTCTCCTGGTTGGAGATCAAAATGTGAACTCTCAGCTTTTCACTTGACCAACATGGACTCTCACTCTCTGAAATCATAAGCCAAATTTAAGACTGTCTTTTATAAGTTGCCTTAAGGTGTTTTATCTCACAATAGAAAAGAAACTAAGATAGTATGTCACTCTGACCATCTTGGTATTAGTCTAATAGACTGTTCACACCCTAACATGTTCTACCAGTCAGAGTACAGCATAGTAGATGTTAGGCAACTAGTGCAACTCAGCTTGGATTCCTCCCACAGCCGACTCAGTGATGTAATGTACCCTGGCTATTTCCCAGGCTCCAAACTGTAACTTGCAGAGTAACTTCTAGGGACTGAATGAACTATGTTCCCAAAATGGTCCATCATGAATGAAGGTGAGAGGATGAGAAGCTCTTCCCTGGCTCAGGTCATCATGTAAACTGTACTGCCACCTGTCCCAGGAGATCCACATCCATGGGAATGCAAGGTTAAGCACGGGACTGAGAATTATACATGAATCACAACATAAGCTTCTATTACTTTGAAGCTAAGTTGTGCCATGTTCTACAAAGGCTTTTGCTTCTGAGAAAACATCTCTGGCTCATTCACAGACCCCATAGATACTAGACATTAGAAAATGAAACACCCATGTGTTATTCAAATAAAGCCACCTGTCACGCCTGGGTATTGTCTAAAATACCAAGGCTACTGAAGCACTTAACCAGTGACCTAATGAGGAAGCACTTCAACCTGTTTTAGCAGCAGCACATACAGAAGCCCTGGATTCTCAAGGTTGGAAGTGAAGGACAATAAGCAAGGGGTATCTTTTAAAGGTCCAGTGGTCAGGCATAGAAAGCCAGGTGAACAGAGCTGGGAGAACCTGCCAGTGGTGAGGATTGCCTGTGCCTTACACAAAAGCTTACCACAAAGGAGATGTAACAATCAAGTAGTTCAGTTGTGGAAACCAGTCACTTCTGCAGCCACCTCCCTCTACCCTACCGGAATCATCCACTAAATGAGAGAGGCAGAAGAAGAGAGACTACCAAGGTTCTGCGAAAGTCTAGCAATGGAAAAAAAAAAAAATGCAAGTAGACGGTCTTACAAGGAAGAGTGTCACCTCTGAGAACTTGAATGAAGAAGAGGGTTCGTTCCTACTTGCAGTTCCCCGCTGACTCTTCTCTTTGACTCATGAAGCATCATGGAGCAACACTAAGCTCCGAGATGGTAACTAACCATCTTGTTGATTCTTTAACTAGCACCACTGGGAGGCAGTGTTTTTTCGTGTCTTTTAATGGTTTTGCCTGTTCTTCAATACTTCTGGCCAAAGCTACTGCTTCTGGCAGAAGAAATGGCTTTATTTGCCTTTGTGGATTCCATAAGCATTACTTTTAACCAAAGGGTAGATTGTTAAGACCAACTTTAAAAAAAAATGCATTGGTGTAAGGGTATCATATCCCCTGGAACTGTAGTTACAGTTATGACTTTCCATGTGGGTGCTGGGATTTGAACCCAGGTTCTCTGGAAGAACATCCAGTGTTCTTATCCACTGTGCTGTCTCCCCAGCCCCAAAGGGTAAATTTTAAATGAATGAAATATGGTGCTACTCTTATAATCAAAGGATGCTCTGGACTCATCTCATTCTCCATCTTTCTGAAATGGTCAACTTAAAAGGGCAGTTGGATGCCCCCAAGACAGAGAAACTACACATTTTGGAGCCAGGTATTGCCTTCTGGGATTCCATGACAAAACAGGATAGCCTTCTACCATAGCTAGGATTCGTGGCCTGGGAGTGTTAGCAACTTGTCTTGGAGTTGCATCTAACGATCCACAAGTAAAAGTTTTGTCTCTACAACTTTGGGCTATTCTTGTTCAGAAGTTTTATTTCCCAGAGGATGGTTTCCACCAGATAACGCAATATTAGATTCACAGAATTGGAAGCTAAGATTGCTTCCTAGACACTTTGTGCTCTCTGCTGCTGAAATAACAGGCAAAGAAAGGGCTTAGTATGCCAGCTGGAATTGCTGATTCTGGATATCATGGGAGAACTGGAGCCGCCTTCTTACTATATAAGCAAGGAACGGTGTACGAGATACCTTGAAAATTCTCTGCAGACCCATTTAGCATTTCACAATCTATGGTAATTCTTCATAGACAATTATAACAACCCCATAACAGCAAGATTGTTATTATGGGAGGTTTTCTGGAATTATTACACTGTGTTGCAGGATATTTTATTACACTGCGAACCCAGAGATTGTGTTGCTTACTGAAAAAAAAAAAAAAAAAAAAAGCTGTTTCTAGTTGTGGTGGTGGTGTGACTCAGTCTTAGCATACACCCTTAATCCCTCTGGCTGGAATACAGACTTGCTGTTAGCACACACCTTTAATCCCAAATAATGAAGGTAAAGTTAGTTTGTAGAAGGAAGCACCCATATTTGAAAGTGGTGTCTGATTGAATGCCAGACAAAGTGACAATTCAGAGAAAGACTTAACAGACTAGGATCTGCCCACCTCTCAGGGGAAGAGAGAAGAAAGGGAAGCTACTTAAGGAGCAATGAAAAGAGAGAGAAGGCGGAAGATTTACCAAGACAGTGGTACAGAGACAGGCTGAAGAGAGAAGAAGCTAGTCACAGGTGAATGAAGACAATACAAGCTAAGAACTGAGAAGGAGCCAGAAGATTAGAACAGATTGACAGAGATAGTTTGAGGTCAAACAGAGCAATTCAGAAGAAGCTGAGAGAAAACAGATTGAATCAGTTATCATAGGCTGGAGTCTGAGCCAGACCAGCTGAGTTGAACCAGCCAGTCAGAGATCAGAAGAACTAGGGAGGGGTGATCTTACTCAACGGGAACTCTCAGAGACTGAAAACATCCTAGGCCTAGATTAGATTCTATAGAGGCAAGAAGCTTCCATGACTAGGCCTGGGTTAGCAGACTGAGGCAGTAAGCTTTGGAGGTGACAGTTAATTTGGGAGAATAATAGTTACTTTTATACTACTGCGTTGTAAGGAGTCTTGATCTGTTCATGTGATTCCAAAGGGCATGGAAAAAGGAAATGCATTTGTTATTTTCTCGTTGCTATGACAAAACACCTGTCAAAAGCTTCCTGAGAAAGAAAGAATTGACTTTGGATCACAATTCAGTGATACAGTCCACCCTGACAGGGAACTGGGTCATGGCACTGGGAGCGTGAGGAAGCCAGTCATACCGCATCCACCACAGTCAGGATACACAGAGTGATGAATGCTGGTGCTCGACTCACTTTCTTCTTTTTTAACTCCAGGATCCCAACCTATACGATGGTGCTGCCTACATTTTCAGTGAATCTTCCCGCCCAATTAACCCAGTCTCAATTTTTTTTTTCAGAAACATGCCATAGGTTTCTCTCAAAGATGACTCTAGATTCTATCAAGTTGTCAATCAATATTAGCCAGCTTCAACTATTTATGAGTATTGATTCTGTGTTTTTGGAGTTAATATAGTCAAATAGATATGAGCCAGTTTTGCCTTCTCCTTATTCCCTTAGCGAAATAATAATTATTGGTCCTGTCTCAGAAGTTAGTTGTAGGTAATAGTTACAAGGAAGTCGGTTACAAGGATTCTGTGCTTTTTGTTTCACTGTGCAGTATTATACAGATCCACAGACTTTTTATTGTCCCTACTCAGAAGCTAATCATAATTGGAAAAGCTGGCTATCTGAATGCTTTATTGAAAAAGTAGATTTGACCAGCAGAATTTTCACTATTGTTAAATTCCCCTCCTATGTACATTCCGAGAATGTTCTAAATTAGAGTGCATGGGGGGGGAAGAGGGAGTGCAAGAAGTTTGATTAAGTAGAACTGAATTAGAAGCCATTGCCCCCAGCCAGCTATGGGAGTCAGAAGCAATATCACATGGTAATAGACATGATCTGGGAGCTTCTGGCCTCGTTTCCAGGAGACACAAGCTAACCACAAAGTACTTGGCTGCAGGAGGCAACAATTTCCACTGGTTCCTCTCTAGCTGGTCTTTGCTACTTTGTGGGTTCTTCTTTTTTCACACTCTATCCTCCTCCTCCACACCCCAGTTTCACTATCTATCACTAGAAAGGAGAGAAACAAGGATAGAGGAGAAAAAGGATAGGAAAATCACTGTTGTTTCTTCTTTGAGCACAGCTACTGAAAACCCATAATCAGCCTCCCTAAATGTCCAACACACAACAACACTGCCTGTCAGGACTCTCACATTTAAATACCCTCTGGAAAGTTCTCAGATTTCCAAATGTCATACAATTGAAGAAACTATCTGCTGCTGGCAAAATCGTGCCTCTGCTAGAGCACAGGGCAAATCATAATCAGCTGCTGGGGACAGTCCAAAGCAGTCCCATATCCCACATCTGGGATTAAAACAAAAACATGTTCTTATAATATTTCTGTGTTTTTAAAGAAACCAAAATTCCAAAATTGTTACTACATTCCCCCACAAGCTTCTTTTTGCAATTTCTCTCCAATGTCGACACTGGCAGCTTCCGGGACTTTCCTGGAAAACTCCATATTTTCACCAAAGAATTGTACAAGTGTCAAGCTGTGGGGAGGGGGTTTGATAGTTTGTTTTCTCTTTTCTTTCTTTCTTTGAACCTCTTTAAATTCATTAAAAGCTACTGAGGAACACAGAGGATTTTAATTTGCATGCTTATTATATGTCTATCAATATTATCAGCTAAAACTAAGAAGCTTTTTAGCATCAAAATGCACACACACATACTCCCAACATGGTATTTGATCTCAAATCACATAGCTTCCCAAAACTCCTACTGTACCCTCATGGAATATTTTAAATGTTTCCATTGTAACTCAGTATTGTTATTAAAATCTTTTTGACCTAGCAAATATACAAAGGGATCCTGGATAGCCATTTAAAACTTTCAAGGATGCTGCTGTGTCCCCAGACTTAAAGAACCCCTATAGACTGTCAGGATTGATGGCTTTTTCTTATCCTGCCCTTCACTTCATCTTTTTAACAGTTGGTAAACTCTCTACTTTCTATAGATTTTCTATACAGTTTCTGTCAAAGCAAAATACCAGACTGTGTGGTTTCAACAAAAGACATTTATTCTTTCCATAGCTCTGAATGCAGGGAGTACAAGGCCAAGGTATCCTCTCTTTGACATGGTCTTCCCTCTGTAAGCAATTGTTAGTGTCTCTTTATGTGTTCAAATTCCTGTCTCTTATGAGGACATTAAATAAGCTGGATTAGGGTTGCTATAGTTTTCAACCTGGGTCTACTCTAAAATTTACATCAAAACTAAACTTTCCATGCAATGAAACAATAGGGAAATATTGAGAGACTGGAGCTCTCACTGAACCTAAAATTCACTGACTGGTTAAGGATAGTTAGCCAAAGAGTTCCAGGAATCTACTTGCCCCTCCCCCACTCCCACCCCCACCCCTACCCCCAGCACCAAGGTTGCATGCTGGCACACACAACTGTTTGTATGGGTGCTAGGAGCTGAACCATTGAGCCGCTCCATAGTCGCCACCACCTTTTGACCTGCTTTCTTCTGACAGACATCACAGCTCTCTTCTAGATGGAACATTCCAGAAGCCACTTTGGAAGCAAAGAGCAAACTGTCCCCACACACCAAAGGATGCCTTACTTTGTCTCTACAATGGCAACAATGTAACTTTCTGTTGTTTATAATTACTCAGAGCCAGTTATTCTGATAGAGTAACACAAATAGAGTAAGATAAGAGCCTACCCTAATAGCTTCGTTTTAACTTAATTGCCACTTCAAAAGCCCATTTACAAATACCGTCTCATCTGTTAGAAATTTAACATCTGAATTCTGCAAGTGCACAATTCAAACCAAAAATGCTACCTTTGGATACTGTTTTCCTAATGAAACCTGATTATAATTTTATGTGCAGTTTTACCACTAAACCATACAGAATGAATGATAAAAGTCAAGATTGATGGCCTGTAGTAGCCTAGCGTAGTCATAAATCACCTTTTAGATAAAGTAATTATGTGTGTGTAGAACCAAAAACTAGTCCCCAATAATGACTACACACAAATCATGCTTTCTTATAGTCCTACCTTTCGTTATAGATTGAAAATGGACTGACTCTGTGACTTAACCAATAAATTCAACAGAACGATCCTGTACCAATTTCAGGATTAAAACTTTAGAAACCTAGAAAGCTTTTGATTTTCTGCTTTGGGGAAACCTAATGCACCATGTTGGGCCTAGCTGTCACACTGGGGAGGCTACACAGACAGATGCACACAGAGGCCAGGTTCTGAAGTCCATAGGCTTCCATCCTTCAGCATCCAGCTGATTCTAGCCTTCCAGTCATCAACAGCATGATGACAGTCACATTAGCAAGCTGGACCAGATGCCAAGCTCAATGGAGACCCCAGCTGAGATTATACAGAAGAGCTGACTTCACTAAATGGACAGAAAGGCAATACAGTGGATGTTTCCTTATGGAATGAATACACACACACACACACACACACACACACACACACACACACACAAAGAAAATATTGGGTTCCTCTGAAAGTCATCTGCAAATGAGACCTGCCCTGACAATCACTGAGACACTCTGAAGGATTTCTATGAACAGGACAGAGGTGGAATGGCATTGTGTAGAGGGACTCAAACAAAATCTGTCAATCCACAAGGCTGCATATGCCCAGTACTGATGGCCCTGTTGAAATATCCAGGAGAGTAGCTAGGTTTGCATCTGTACCACACCTCGGACCCTTGTCTCCATTTCATGAAAGCAAAGAGAAGAGTACCTTTTCCTTCTCCTTCTCTTAGCCAAATCACCAATAGTTAGTGGGTTGTTAGCTAGCAAAAGGTTATGAATTGTGCTTAGTGTCTCAATTAGGGTTTTATTGCTGTGAGCAGGCACCATGACCAAGGCAACTCTTACGAGGACAACATTTAACTGGGGCTGGCTTACAGGTTCAAAGGTTCAGTCCATTATCATCAAGGCAGGAACATGCAGCATCCAGGCAGGCATGGTTCAGGAGGAGCTGAGTTTTACATTTTCATCAGAAGGCGGCTAGATGAATACTGGCTTCCAGGCAGCTAGGAAGAGGGTCTTAAAGCCTATACCCACTCCAACAGAGGCCACAGCTACTCCAACAAGGCCACACCTTCTAATAGTGCCACTCTCTGGGCGGAGCATATACAAACCATAACACTTAGTTTCAGCTTATTTTGTTTATTCCAATTATAGTTTGGGAAAAACAAGAATGTGGTTCATAAAGCAGAGACCAAATTTTATAGTACATTGAATTCCCATCTCCAAGTCTCAATGGTCTCCTTTGGTAAATCTCTATTTTCAGTAAACTGCTCCTGTAAGGGAGAAATTTTATTTAACCTTGGAGGTTTGCACTGGCAAGACAGCTTGGAGGGAGGGAAATACGGAGTAAGTGGCTATAAATTCCAGAGTATTCTACATAAGGGTGTTTAATGAACAGAGTAATATGAATGAAATTTTAAAGCCGCTTCTTAAACTTTTATTTTATGTGTGTGAATGTTTTCTTGAGTGTGTAGGTATATGCACCAGGTGCCTGTGGTGCCCATGACGGCCAGAGAGTGCATCAGATTCCTTGGAACTGTAGTTACAGATGGTTGTGAACCACTATGTGTGTGCTAGAAACTATGTCTGGATCCTCTTTAAGAGCATGGAATCATCACTCCAGCCCCTAAAATCTGCTTTTCATATCCCAGTCCCTCCCCGCCCCACCCTGGGATCACAATCTTCTGATATAGCCCATGAGATGAGGGATAATGTGATTCTAGCTCAGAGCCCATCATCTTCTCTCCCCATCAATGTCCTCCTAAACCTTATAAAATTCTACAGGCGGAATGACCTGAACACTGTGGTCAAAGAACCCCACAGCTTATAAGAAATGCTTTATTCACATTATTAAGCAGTGGATTATTGTTCCGCTGAATATTTATTTATCAGTGAACCAAAGGTTAATTCTTTGTCTGTAAATTAAATGGATTTGTAATTAGAGCCTTTGTTTAATTTGCTTTAAGGATCATTCCTGTTTACATGTGGGCTACATTTCCATCTTTGACTGGAATTGCTTCTAAAACCCAAAGGGTGCTAATGTACATTCAGACCAATGCATTTTAATACCTAGAATTAAGATTAAGGATTAGCAATGCAAATTTTTATAAAGAAAGCTAAACAACGCATTTTTAGTGGCTACCAGTTATTTGTTCCTGATAATTTGACCTCCGGAAGCCCGATGACTGCACACACCTGCAATAGTTCCCCCAGTGATTTTTCACCGTGGGTGTGGGCTAAAATCCTGACTCCTCATTCAGTCAGTCTCCCCGGGTAGAGCCTGGGAAGAAAGGGGAAGTAATTACAACCCACGCGGCCCTTCCCCCTTCGTTTCTTTTATTGAGCCTCTGCAGAAAGCCATCTCCAAAGGTTAGGGGACACTTTCAGCGGAGCTCAAGATATTACAACTATTTGGGTGCACGTGGGTCAGGCCTCTGCTGAAAAGTGGCTGATTCAAACTTTTTCATGTCACAAGTACCACGGGGAGAGAGGGCAACGGCACAGAGGAGCCATTTTAAGGGTCACTTTGGGGCAGAGGAAAGCAGTGAAGAACAGAAACGTGTTGGTACTTAAGCTCTTCTCTGAGATAAGTGCTGATAGGTGGAAGGAATAAAGTTCCCCGAAAGGTGCCTGGATGAGAGGATTTGCGGAGCCTGGACACCCTTGAGGCCCTCCTAGCAGACTTTGCCTCCTGAGGAAGTTGTACCTGTGGCTCATGTATGTTTGGGATTTTGCTTTTGTTTTCTGGAAATTACAAGTCAACCCTGACTTTCTGTTGGTTATCATTAATTAATTAATTAATTAGTTAATTAGTTAATTAATTAAGATAGATCCCTCTCTTTATCTTCTCTCACCTATTCAGTACCGTCCCCGAGTAACTGTTGAGGGACATCAGAGTCTAGCAACCAAAGGAACTGCTGTATTGTTACAGCTGCTCAGGACTGCCTGCCTTACCTGGCTTCGCTTCTGCTATCTGGACTGTGGCATGAAGGGGATAGAACGTGCTCCTCCGGACACAGAGCACCATCCCTACCAACCTTGCCTATCAGAGTAGCCCGATGCACGGGTGCACACTTGTAAACTCTCCACTGCAGAGGCTGACTAGGGACTGAGTTCCAGGACAGCCCAGGCTACATAGTAAGACCCAGTTGTAAAAGAAATCAAAATAATAAGCACCGCATGGGAACTGTTTATACATTTCAGACATATTTTATGAAAAACAGTGCCAGCAAGGTGGCTCAGCGGGTTAAAGTGTTTGTCACACAATCGAATAACCTGAGTTGACCCCCCCAGATTCCACAGTAGAAGAGGATCCATCTTGAAAGTTGTCCTCTGACCCACACGTGAACCCATAATCACGTGTGCAGCTAATGCATACACAATAGTAAATATTTTTACTGTTATGTAGGCCCCGGGACATGACACAGTTGCTAGAGTGTCTAAGAGCATGCGTGAAACCCTGGGTTTAATCCCCAGCACTGTGTAACACACATGTTAGGGTATGCCTCTAATCTCAGCATTGGGAGATAGAGATAAGAGACCCAGAGTTCAAAGCCCTCTCCGGCTGTATAGTGAATTCAAGGCCAGTCTGGGTTTCATGAGATCCTGTCTTTTTTAAAAAAAAAACAAAAAACATTAAATTGTTTTTTCAGTGCCATGGAGGTTAAAGTGAGAAACTGAGAACCATCTAGAATGGTTCTCCCATCAAAGAGCAGAGAATCTTAGAAAAACAAGATTAAAGTCCACTCCGCAACTGACACATAGGAAACAGAGCACGTGAAAGCAGAATTGACGTAGGCGTGGATTTTATCTCTGAGTGGTAGGGGATGTGGCATCTGTGACCCACAGTGTCTGTGTGGCTAAATTGTCGGCTTGTAGCATTATAACAGTATTTAATAGAAAGTAGATCTCAGCTGCAGAGAAGAAAGAGCGCCTCGGCAGAGATGCAAAAGGAAAAGGAAGTCGATTCCTTCAGAAACTTAATCACAGTGAACCCCCACCTAGATAATTAAGGGGGAAATGAGAAAACTCTTCTGCAATTTTGTCTTTTTCAGATAAATTAGCAGGGTAATTGCCTTGACTCCCCTCTTCCCCCAGTGGGTGGAGACACAGCTGGCCTAGGTGTGGGAGCCAAGCCAACCTTGGTCTGGATGAAGGGTGAATCACAGCAGGGCAAAAATTCATCTCTAACTTCTACCTCTCCCCTCTCGCAATCTGCCTTCGTAGAAGAACCCTGCTTTGGGGTTGGGATATAATTAAAGCTTATCCAATTACCCCGCCCATTTCCTTATGCACAACTGCACTCGGTATTGCACTTCTTGCTAATTTACCCAGGTGCCTTCAAATGTTTCTCTGATACTATTTTCGGGCAAGTCTTTGGGAGATCCGGATCCTCCACAATCCCCGCTTTATTTCTGGTTGACCTCAGCCCTTCCCATCCTCGGCGTGACTCCGATGCAGTCTGAGAGTTTCCTGTCTTCATTCACTCATTGGTTCAGCCAGCCTATGTGTTCCTTGAATATGCTGATTCATAAATTTGTGTTGAATGAGAGAGAGAGGGTGAGTGAATTTCTCCCCTTAGCTGTGGAAGCCACAAGAGTTGGTGACAGATAGACAACAGGAATTGGTGACAGACAGAAAACAAGAGGCATCTTAGAAACCTGTACCTCGTTATAAAATGTTAGTCCTACAGAGTTGAAGAAGGGTTTTAAGCATGCCCCCACCAAAACTCAGATGCTGTCAACATGAAGGGAGGGGAGGAGACGACTGAGCAGCAGCGTAGGGTCCTTTCTCAGAGTAAGACTGGATACCTATAAAAGGCTTGGCAGGAAGTCATCTCTTCTTAGCCTTCCATCTGTCACTATCTGATGACACAGCATCCTCCCTTTCAGAAGAAGCAGACCTCACCAGACTGAACTAAGGGCTATCTTTTATCTTGGCCTTCTATGCTATAGAAAGGTGAGAAGTCAATGTATGTTCTTTATAAATCACACAGTCTCACACACTTTGCTATAGCAACACAAACAAACTAGAACTGAAGGAGTTCAACAAACATGGCTGTGTGAGTCCTTCTCACCCGTGCTCTGAGACTGGACTCAATACAGTTCACTTACTCGGAAAGAAAACTGTAGATAGGCTTACATGGACCTAAATGAGTTTATACTTATGTATGGATACATAATTTTCTAAGCAGTTGTGATTGTCATTGTTTTTCCTAAACTAACTCCAGAATATTTACATATATAAAAAATAAGGGTTCCATGTTCAAAATTACACAGTATTCATTCCAAAGTTGCAAAATCAAGAATCTCTGCTGCTTATGACAGATACGTGTGCATAATCTGTCGGTTGACCACTACAGCACACTTGTTATGTGCTTTACCGCCATCAGTCTCATCAATGCCTTTTTCAAATACACTTCTCCCATTTTAGGGCTGGAGAACTAGCTCATTGGTTAGTTAGGAGCACTCGATGCTCACACTGTGGACCCAGATTCAGATCCCAGCACCTGCAGGGTGCCTCACAGCCATCCCTAACTCCAGCTACAGGGGACATGGTGGCCATGTCTGGCCTCTGCACCTACTGTGCTGTGTAACGCACATACACGAATGCAGACCCACATTCACACATAAAATAAAAATAAGTAATCTTCCAGATCAGGTTGTTGATGCCGCTACCCATGGGTACCAAGTTTCCTGGCAGAAAATGGGCTTTCTCAGACTGTCAGTATGCAGGATAGCTTCTAGCTCAACATCAGCCTTCCGTCTGGAGTAGTTTTTGCTACACTTAGAATTCATGAAAATTTCAAGGGAATCATTAGTGTGCCCATAATTCTAGCTAGAACATATGTTATAGCCTGTGGTCAACAATTTATCCAGAAGGCTTTTGTTTTTATTTTTATTTTTTTACTTATCCTTAAGTATTTTAAACAAAATCAATCTCCTTCAAGTCAAAGAATTAGTCAGTTTGCATATAGATAAAATGATATAAACTAAAGCTCAAATCAGGAGTGGAAGCATACGCCTTTGATCCCAGTACTCAGGAGGCTGGGGCAGGCAGATCTCTACAAGTGCAGGGACAGCCTGATCTACAGAGCATGCTCTAGGCCAGCCAGGGCTATATAAAACGCTGTCTCAGAACAAAACAACTAAAATTCTACAAGCTGAGCAAAACTGTAGACTTTTTATACAACTCATCAAAGTAAAAACATAAAAAGCCAATGAATTGTATAACTATTTGAATTTATCATTATTTTCATGTAGCTAAGAACAGCAACTATCATGTGCATTTTGTAACCATTGTCAATTTTTTTTTTAAACTGGCATTTGTCAAATGCATTTTTAAAACTGGCAATATCAAAGTATTAACAGTAGTCATTCTAGGCTCTGGGATCATTGTAACTTGTAATCTTCCATTTTATACATTTTATTTTTATTTTCTATAATGAAAATATATGGCATTGAAAATGCATTTGAAATCCAAGAAACCAGACATCTGTCTTTTTATTTTAAAAGACTAAATAAATTCTTATCTTCAGCATCTCCAAACCTAAACTGTTGGGCATTTTAAGAAAATCCAGTTTCTCTGGCTCAGTCAGCAAGCCCACATTTTACTTAATATAAGAAAGTAATTCCATAGAACATATTGATACAAATTGGAAATAATGAAGTACATACTGAAGCACATAATAAAAATACTAATTCACCAATAATTATCACGTGGTAACTGCCTATTAACTCTGTAATTAATTCATTAATACTTAACTTAGTAATATGAATAGTATCATAAAAATCTAAATATCTCACAGACTTAAAGACTTACCTTGTTTAGACTTTTGATTTTAATTTTCTGTTTATTTGAAATACAGTCTCAGGTAGAAAAGCTGGCCGTCAACTCCATATATAACCAAGAATTTACAGCTCAATCTTCCTGTTCCTGACTACACATCTGTTTTTAGGGCCAAAAATGCAAGCCATTCCTCTGTTTTTAACAAGTTCCAGAAATGTCAGAAGAAATGTTAAAAATCACTCTAACAATACATGTAATTATTGCTATTATTTTAGTACCTGGTATGATTACACATAAGTGCCACGAAAGCTCGGGAAACTGACAACCTATAACATTTAGAACCCATTTGCCATAATACTGAAAGACTTAAATGTGCAAGGGCTTTTATTTTAATGTTTTAAGAGCCGTGCTGTTAAGAAAGCAAGTAAAGGGCTGGTGAGATGGCTCAGCGGTTAAGAGCACTGACTGCCCTTCCAAAGGTCCTGAGTTCAAATCCCAGCAACCATATGGTGGCTCACAACCATCCATAACAAGATCTGATGCTTTCTTCTGGAGTATCTGAAGTCAGCTACAGTGTACTTACATATAATAAATAAATAAATCTTTGTTTAGAGAGAGAGAGAGAGAGAGAGAGAGAGAGAGAGAGAGAGAGAGAGAAAGAAAACTAGAGTCTCCAAATGAAGTAGTGCAATCAATCTTGAGAGGATGAGGAAGAACAGGGGTTAGTCACCTGGCCTCCAGTGCTGTATCTGCTCTCTGTCCATCTGAAGTCTGCTAAGGTAACAGAACATGAGGAGCAGACAGACAGACAGACAGACAGATAGATAGATAGATAGATAGACGGATAGATAGATGATAGATGAAAGATAGATGATACATAAATAGATTAGATAGATAGATAGATAGATAGATAGATAGATAGATAGATAGATGAAAGATACATGATGGATAGATAGATAGATAGATAGATAGATAGATAGATAGATAGATAGATAGATAATAGATACATGATAAGGGATGGATAGATGGATGGATGGATGGATGGATGGATGGATGGATGGATGGATGGATGGATGGATGGCACATTTCACAGATAGAATCGACATGGTAAGGATCATAGGCCATTATTTTATGTTTCCAGGGAGATGAAAGATGTGAGGGGGAGAGGGATGAGAAGGCCTGACAGGCAGGAGGGAAGTGCAACAGACAAGGAAAGGGCTGGCAAGGTAGCTCAGGCAGGTAAGGAGCTTGGTGGGCAATTCTGGAACCCACACCCAGGTGATAGGAAGAGCCAACTCCTTCAGCCATCTCCATGGGCGTTGTAGCACATGTGTACACACAGAGATGAGATGCGGGGATGAATAGATAAATAGATAGACAGACAGATAGATGGATAAGAAATGCATGATAGGTAATAAATAGATGATAAACAGAATAATGATGATGCCAATATTAATAAATAACAGCATCGTAAAGAGAAATGAGATAAGCATATGTCCACTCCACGGGTTACAGATTAATGGCTCTGATTTCTTCCAACCTCCAGGCAAGGCTCCTTGGTACCCCCAAGAGAAACATCGCATGGACTGAGATTCCCAAATATCTACCTTAGTGTGGGGTGAACACAGACCAATGGCTTGGACCTGGGGCTTATCAAAGTCTTCATATGCAGACTAACGTCCAAATATTTGCTTCATTTTAAAATCGCCTGCTCTGGGATTCTATTTCAGTCTTTGAGTCTCCTAACACTTTCTTGGGCTCTAGTTCAGGGTCCTCGTGCTTATTAAGTAGGCCAGCTCCTCTGGCTTCATCTTGGCACTGGGAATTTAATCTGACCACCATCCTATTCTATCAAACTTAGATGCTTTGTAATTTGAAACTCTATGAATAGATAATGTGGTACATAGATGCTGTATTTATTTCAACTATTAGTGAGAAGCTTGGTGTTTAGGTCTTATGCAAATTTGCTGAATTAAAACTGTAATTTATGAGAGGAAGCTTGAATCTAATCTTCCCCATTTGGGAGCCAGAGAAAAAAATGACAGGAAATCATCAAAATGAATATGGATTTGTCTTGTGCAACGGAAACTGTTATGTGGAAATGGTCTGTAGGGCGTTCAGTTCAGCTTCCTGCCAGTGTGGGATTGCTTCCTGCCATAAAACTTCAGAGGTCAAGTCCAGACCATTTAAAAGTATGACTCAACTGCTGACAGCCATCAAGGAGTGTGTGTGTGATTCTCAGGCGATGTCTCCAGTATAAGCCAGTGACCCTCGACTGTAAACTATACAGCCTGTCCCCACCTAACATACTTTATGAATGTAACTGGCTTTCAGACTCCAGAAAATGGAATATATAAATATAAAAAATATTCTTACATGTATAACTGGCTTATTAAATAATCCTAGGGGAAATACATTTTTTAAAAAAAAGTCCTATTCATGCCCTGGTTCAAAAATCCAGCTAACCCCATTCCTTATGCATTGACTGCCACATCAAAGCAAGTGGCAACAACTCAGACTGCTTTAAGCAATGGCCTTTGAGTTTTAATATGGCTCTGGTAAAGATAATCCTAGTGATAATACAAAGCCCAATTATGTCAGCTACTTGCAAAAAGCAGAATGAATAAATGAATGAATGAATGAACCCCAATCCAAGATTGAACTCAAATCTTGTCATGTCGTTGTTTGGTCTAAAATGTCCATCTGTCAAGGTACCACCATAGCATTTAAGATAATAACCTGGACTTATAGATGTATGAAGAGTATTGGAGAACAGGGGACCTAGATTGCCTGCCTCACACGTATAAGGACCTGAGTTCAGTCCCCAGAACTGAAAAAAATTTAATTAATTAAAAAATCATTAATAAAATAGCAGTGGTGACACATGATTTTTTAATACCAGTACTTAGGAGGCAGAGACAGGCAGATGTCTTAGTTCAAAGCCAGCAAGGTCTACAGAGTGAGTTCCAGGGCAGCCAAGGCTACATAGAGAAACCCTGTCTTGGAAAACCAAAAAAGAGGAGAGAGAGAGAGAGAGAGAGAGAGAGAGAGAGAGAGAGAGAGAGAGAGATCGTTCATCCTTCTCACCACTGGTATTGGTGATTTTTCTTGACACTGTAACCAACAACCTAACAAGCAGCAGTTTAAGAGAAGAAGGCCTTACAATGGCTTACAGTTTGAGGAGTGCGCTGGCTGTTTTTTATCCCCTAGACACAAGCTTGAGTCATCTGAGAAGAGGGTTATGTGGAAAAAACGTCAAGCAGAGCAAGCCATGGAGAGCAATCCAGTAAACAGGCAGCATGGTCTCGCTCTCATCTCCTGCCCTGAGTCCCTACCTTGAAGTTAACTGTAAGATGAAACAAACCATGCTCTCCCACGCTGCTTTGGGTTGTGATGCTTTAGCATCACATAGAAAACAAACTGGAACAAGATGCTACTGTCACCATGGGGAAGGCAGCCAGTCACATAGCATCAGCAATCAAGCGGCAGAAAAATGGGCACTGGAGCACAGTTGGTTATCTCCTTTTTCTTCTTCATTCAGTCTGGAACCCCAGCCCAGAGATAGACCCATATTCAAGTTGTCTGTTCCTTCCATAGTTAAGCCTCTCTGGAAATCCACAGGTTCTAAATCCCATCAACAGGAGAATCAAGATTGACTGCCAAGCCATTTATTTTGTCTCATTGGAGTTAAAAGGATATAAATGAAAAAATAAACCCAGACACCTACAGGAAGACCCAATAGCTATGCAAGCTCCAACCTAAGGGTGAGTGACATAGGACCTGATTCATATAAGCCACCAACCCAAAGCTACCAGAGCCCTAGGAAGCCAGGAACTGTCCTCTACAGATGGAAGACATGGGAGATAAGCAAATGGTTGACTCAGACAGGAAGCCCCAGGTTGGAGCTTGGAATCCATTTTCTCCCTAGAAGATTAAGCTCTATCTGTCTTCCCCACCCTCCACATCATCCCACCCCCACCTTCAGTACAGGGGATTGATCATAAGGCCTCATGGAAGTAGGACATTCATGCTAAATCTTCACACAGCTTGTCATGACTAATCTTGGTGGCCAACTTGACAGAACAGGGAAAAGGGAATCTCAAATAAAGAACACTGTCCATCTGATTGGCTTCTGGGCATATCTGTGGAGTATTTTCTGAATTGCTAATTTGCGTACACTGGCTCAGCCCAGTGACAGTGGTACCTCCTTAAGCGGGTGGGTCTGGGCTGTATAAGAAACAAACCAGAGGAGCCAGGCCAGTAAACTTCACTCCTCTTAGTTTCTCCCTCAGTTTCTGCCTCCAGGTTTCTGCCTTGAGCTCCTCCTTTGACTTCCTTCAATGATGAACTGTATGTAACCTGTAAGCTAAAATAAACCCTTTCTTCTCCCAAGTTGTTTTTGGCTAGTATTTCAGCACAACAAAATCCAATCTGAAGCTCTGACTTTTAATCATTTTGTTTTGCTTTTTCAAGGTTTTATTTTTTAATTTGAGGACATATCCGTGTAGTGTACGTGTGTGTGTGTGTGTATCTGTGTGTTTGTATATGTGTGTTTGTGTGTGTGTGTGTGTGTATGCACGCAGATGTCCACCAAGGCCAGAGGCATCAGATCCCCCTGGAGCTGGGCTTTCAGGATGTTGGAAGTCTCTCCAAGGGAGTGCTAAGGAGGGAACTCAGATCCTCTGAGACAGCACTATGCATCCTTACCCACTGAGCCATCATCTCTCCAGCTCCCATTATGCCTTTTTAATAGAGATTTTACTTTGCCAGTGGATCAGATATCTCTCAAGTGAACTAAAAGCTGAATGTTATTCCTAAAGCATCTGGGCTTGGGGTAATGTTCCTGTAATCCCACCACTTTCAGGTTCCCCTCTGATTGAAATAATATGAGGTAGGAGAAAGCCTGACTTTTTGGAGCTTCCCAAAAGGGAATGAAATGTTATAGAAAAGAAAAAGGAAAAGAAAACAGAATTAAGAAATAAAAGGAATCCCCACGTTTTAGCTGTCCTTCTGTAAACCTTTCATTAGAAGTCTTGAGTACCTTTGTCACTAATTAATCAATAATGGTGTATCAGGAAATTCTGACAGAACCAACAATCCAGGTTTCAAAAGCTGCTTAAGAGCCACGTCATCTAATCAAGAGCCATCATTTCAATATTTCACTCAGTAGACGCTGACAAGGTATTGGACCAACTATGAAATAGAAAATAGCATGTAAAATAAGTATTGTCAAGACCTCATGATCAAGTCCCAAGCTCCCTTTTCCCACGTCCTACGCCCACAGATAATCATCTCCTCCGTCCACTCTTCTCTGAGCTGCTTGCTAACTCCCAAAATTGTCCCCCTTGACTTTTAATTGCTTCGAGGACAGAAACCAAAAACTAAGTGATCCCTGTATCCCTTACAGGTCCTGGTTCTGCACCTGTATATTTAAAGACACACAATCAATGCCTGCCCAATGAACTGAAATTTTACTACAGTCTTCAGTCATTATTAGCGTGATCCCCGAATGGCAGGGCTCATAAAGGCTTTTCCAGCCTGTACAGCTGGCCTTAGTCCAACAGGAAAAACCAGTTTTGCAAGACAAGTAAATAAAAGGATTCAAAGCCAGTGGGCAGACTGAGACAATAAAACCCGGACCATAAAAGTCAGTTCAATGGAAGAACGATCTTCTTAGTGCCTTTTGTGAGCGTGCCGGTCAAATGTACAGATGTTAAGTTAGAATCCCATTTCATTAGTAGTGCATGTTAGACCTCATCAGGATTAGTCTCTGTTCTTTCAAAGACATTCCTGAGTTTGTCCAGCTTTGGTTTCAGGACATTTTGGACTGTCTTCTGTTGAGATTCCCTCCTCTTTTGCATCTAACCAAGGTCTACTAGAAAGGTGAATCAATTCTGTTTAGAAGAAAGGGTTTGGGCAATTAGGGCATCATTCGATTTATAGACATTCCTTAAATATGTGAAATGATTTCAATCAATTCACAGCTCATGTTTGTGCTGAGACAGATGGGCACATTCAGCTCTTGTGTTGGCAGAGCTGGCTCTAATTGAAGTATTGCCTACCTTCTTAGTCTAATCAATTTGAAAAGATGTAAATGTTCCATGCTTAAATGCTGATAATGATAGCTTTTATTGTTACCTCCAATGTGCTGGTGTTATGATTTTAATCTTAAACGCCACCCACAGGTCCCTGTGCTAAGAGCTTGGTTCCCTTTGGGAACAAATTGAAGGTGGAACCTTTAGAAGGTAGGACCTAGTGAAACGAAACTGATCATTAGGATTATAGCCTTAAAGAGAACATTCAAAATACAGATCCTCGTCCTCCCCTCCCTCCTCCACCTCTTCTCTGCTCCTCCCCACTCACCTTTAAGGAACCAACTTTCCTTCACCCCCACCACAGTGTTCTGCCTTGCCACTGGCCCAAAAGCAATAAAGCCAACATGTTATGGACTCAAATCTCTGTATCTACAGGACAAAACAAATCTTCCCTACTTATGAAGTGGTTGTCTGAGGTTTGTCACCGTGGTGGGAAGCTGAGTGCCGGAACCAGCATATTCTAAGTACTTACTATGAGCGGATGCAATGCTCCACAGCAAGAATATTATTGTCTTCCTGCATCAGACGAGAAAACTGAAACCCAGAGAGGTCAAATAACTTGCCTAGAGCCTCAGAGTCAAGTAACAGCGCTGAACCTTAGATACAAGACAAATTCTATACCCCCTGCTCTAAAATACTGTACTCTAGCCCAAGTTAACAGTATGCTCCAACAAACAGTTGGCATCCCAGACAGTAGCAGTGTTTGGAAAAAGGTGGCCAGCTTGCTATTTAAAGTCTTCACTGATATGGCTTTTAAAGGGGGAAAGAAAGCAAATGGGCAACCCAGCCACATTCTATAACTGGGAAATTTGTGAAAGACTGATCAGCCAGGATCTGAGGTAGAGAACCTGTAAACTCCAGAAACCAGAGCCACCTTATCAAGTCTGGGTGGACAGTTACGTGAGGAACAGTCTGCCACCCACAGGCTTGGCTTCTCGACAACAGACACCATGTGTATACAAAGAGCAACTGACCTGTTGCCGCATTCAAAGGCTTTCTTCTACTCTTTGCCTTTGGGCTGACTTGATTCAGGGCCACATAGAGAAAAGATAAAACAGAAGACAGATGATTAACTACTTAGCTATTCTGTGCTCCATAAACACCCAGCTGTTCAACAATTTAGCAACAACTTAAAAACGTAGACACTGGGTCCTATTTTCAGATGCCCTAAAGATGTAAAGCTAATATCAAGTTAATACCCTGAGATATGCAGAAGTATTTCTGTTGTGTTTTATAAGAAGAAGAAGAAGAAGGAGGAGGAGGAGGAGGAGGAGGAGGAGGAG
>NC_034591.1:154967054-154985092 GCF_900095145.1 Mus pahari
GAGAAAGAAAAAGAAGAAGAAGAAGAAGAAGAAGAAGAAGAAGAAGAAGAAGAAGAAGAAGAAGAAGAAGAAGAAGAAGAAGAAGAAGAAGCCAGTCATGAGCACATGGAGGGGGTGGGAAGTGTGAAGAGAAGGGGCAGAAAGGGAAAAGGGTAAGAGGAGGGGGCAAACAGACCCTTTTATACTGAGTCAGGCACACCTGGTTGTTGCCAAGTAACCGTGGGGCAGAGCCTAGAAGAAATGCTAACCGTTTCAGTAAGCCAGACTGAAAACAGAAACCAAGTACTATGTAACAAATAAAAATTATAAGGTCGAGGCCAGCCTGGTCTACAAAGTGAGTTCCAGGATAGCCAGAGCTATACAGAGGAACACTGTCTCGAAAAAAAAAAAAATTATAAGGTCATGGATTTAGCTCACGAACGGCAGACATGAAACAGAGTGGCAAAGGGGTGGATGAACTTACTACCTTAGGGAGCATCACTGAGTGGGGGAGGGTGCCCCGTGGGAGTGACAGCTATGAGGCTAGACTTTGTCAACACTTGTAAGCAACACTAAATACCAACATAGGATCTCTGTTGAGAGGTGATGAAAGCGGAGAAGAGATTCAGTGTTGGTGTTTATTTAGGACAGTCTACAAAATCTACAAGGGCGCACGCGCGTGCACACACACACACACACACACACACACGTGCGTGCGTGCGTGCGCACACACATTTGGTAAGGCTCTTCAGGTGCCAGGAAATATTTGCTATGAGTTGATTCAGTCTAATGCTCACCCGCATGGACTCCAAAATAAAATAGCTCTTACCTCTATAAATTGCCTTGGTCAAGGCATTTTATCACAGCAACAGGAGAGTAGCTAAAATACTAAGGAAAAGATAGGGTGAACATTACTACATGCACACGAGAGGTGGTGGCACAACCCTGAAATCCTAGTTCTAGGGAGACTACCAGGAGTTGGAGGCCAGCCCAACTTGAGACCCACACCATGAGAGAGAGCCCACCCCGACACTATTAATGATATTCTGCTGTACTTGTAGGCTGGCACCTAGCATAACTGCCATCTGAGAGACTCCACCCAACCATTTGTGGAAAAAGATGCAGAGAGCCACTGCCAAACATTAGGCAGAGCTTGAGGGATCCTCCTGAAGAGGCAGAGGGAGGGTTGAATGAGCCATAGAGGTCCACTACATCACAAGAAAGCATACCGAATCAGCTAACCTGAGCACACAGGGGCCTCCAGAGACTGAATCTCCAAACGGAGCATGCGTGGTGTAACCATTGCACAGCTTGCTCTCGTGTGGGCCTCCTGACAGCAAACTGTGGGCTGCCTTTGGATCCCTTTCCTCTAACTGGGTTGCCTTGCCTAGCCACGGTAGTAGATGTGCCTATTCCTAGTACAACTTGATTGACAAGGTAGATTGATATCCATGGGAGGCCTCTCCTTTTCTAAGGATAAGAGGATGGGATTGGAGGGACAGAGAGGGACTGGAAGGGAGGAAAGAGAGAAAGATGTGATTGGGATTTAAAGTAAATAAATTTTAAAACGGAAGAATTGGAGGCTAGTCCAGGCTACGTAGCAAGACCTCTGTAAAACAGCAATTACATCCTGGATAGGACAGACCCCATTTCTAAAACTCCATGTCTTCTCTCGCTATCTCCTCTTCCCAGTGCTATGATAGTCAGAACTAATAGATAAAGAACGTATGTTTCAATCATTCCTTGGGATTTTTAAAGCTGAATGTTTGATGGTTCATTATTTAAGTCTTCATCCAATTTGATAAAATAAGAACAGGCAGAAAGTCTCTCCACAGACATGCTCTGTTCACTTGGGACTAAGAAAGAGTACGCACTCTGGAACACGTGTTTTGAAGAATGACAGACAAGGAGCTTGTGAAGGGACAAAGTCACCTATGGTGTGTTAGTCCCACCAGCCCGAATCATCATGGCCAAACTGATTAAAGCAAGAAATTAATTAAAACAAGATTTTATTTTTTATAATAACAAATAATTCATTTATTATTTCAAACCCAAGGCGGAGTTTGAGAGATCGGCTTTGGAAGTGAGAAATTGATGTTTTTCTATATCTGGGGGTAAGGAGTTTTCAAATGGGGGATTCAGCAGGTGAAGTAGGTGGGGTTCCAGGAGCAGAATATAAGCATAATGAGTTCATCCCTCCTTACACAAAGACATGTTTGCAAGGTGGGCAAAACATGGCAGTCATCCGTGGTCATACAACCCTTGAAACAAAGGTAAGGTTGCAAGATGATCATAAACAACTTTTTGAAACAGGGACGCCAGTCCTGGAACAGGCAGTACAGAATCATTTGTAGTTAAGTCACAGGTAGGGCATAGCCTAATTCTCGAGAATGAGAGGTTTAATCATAAACAGGAATGAACCTAGTTTGTCTTTACTACACAATGGCTTTTAAGCCTAAGATGGAGACGGGATAATTCTTCATAAGTGGTCCTGAAGGTTGCTTGCTTATGGCTGTCCCTGGCAAGAGTTGGCCATTACTCAGTGTTAATACTGATGGAGAGATGTTTTCATATAACCAGCTTTTTTTCAGTGTTTTTTGAACTGCCCCCCAACCCCCCTGTGTACACATGGAGTCTCAGAGACTCTGCAAAGGGTCTTATTGTCACATAAGCATATATGAAGGCCTTCTTCTCAAGTCGCCCTCTCTCAATTTTATTAGAATTTTATGCAAATGACTCTGTTTCTTTGCAGGAGTGGTTTGCTACGGTCCTACACTGCCAACCAAGGCTATCCATGAACTCATAGAAACTCCCCTGCCTCCAACTTCCAAGTGGAAGAAATAAAGGCCTGCCTGAGCCATGGTGTCCAGCTAAGTAACCCTATTTTAATTCTAATACATGAAGGTTTTTTTTTTTTTTCATTTCTTTTACATTTATTTTGAGTCTGTGTATGAGTGGTGACCACTGTAAGATGTCAGAGAACAATTTTCAGGAACTGGTCCTCTCTGTTTACCCTGTGGGTCTGGAAGATCCAACTCATGTCACCAGAACCTTTGGAGGCAAGAACCTTTAACCACTGAACCATCTCACTGCCTTAGAGGGAAGTTAAATAAAATGATGCTATACAAAAATAGCCCTGGAATCAGAAGGTCCCAATACCTTATGAATAAATGATGCGGTCCAGAGAACTTTAGGATGGCTCATTTGTACAGACCATTTCAAAGCTGGCTATAGGAAGATTATGAGAAATTAACCAAAGAAACATTTTTGATCAAAAGGAAAGTGAACCTCATCAGAGAGTCTGGAGGTCTGGCAAAGCCAGGAGACTAGGAGGCATGCAGAGGTCTAACTACATCTACAAAGTAAGACTGAGGGATCTATGTGGAAGAGGCGGGAGGAAGATTTAAGAGTCAGAGAAGCAGAGAGTTTACTGTGAGACTGTGTCTCTGAAAAATGTCAGAAAAGCTACACAGAAATGAAATCTCACAGAAATGGCTGCCTACATGTGACGTAAGCAAGGACAACACCTACAGACATGGTGACCTGGAAAGGAGAAAATTTATGAGGCCTCAGCCCTACACAAAGAACTACAGGCAATTAAGAAATGCCAAGAGTGGGAGACGCCATCCTCCTCAGGGGTGAGCGCATCAGCTAGTTATCCAATACCAAATGGCCAGCCCTGAAACAGACATTCAGGCAACATTATGTAGACTGAGCAGGTCGCACTTATATATTTAGGAATACATATGTATGTAACAACAACTAAAGAAAATAGGTTGTAAAATAGGGAGGATTTGTGGGCGGGGCTGGAGAAGGAAAGGGAAGTGGATAAATGTCGTGATTACATTACCATCTCAAAAACCTTTCACAAATAATAATTTCAAAATATATAGGACTAGAGGTGAGAGGCCCAGGGAATGAAAGCGCCCTTGGGGGCCAGCACTACAGGAAGGCCCCCTCCCAGCTGTCTGAGGGCCAGTCAGCAGGTAGGATCCGCAAGATTTAAATGAGGCTCACTAGGAAGCTAAGAGTAGTCTCCCAAGCTGTGGCGGCACTTGGGGATGCTTTTCAAATGCAGACTAGCTGCCCACCCACCATCACCACCCCGCCTCCCCTCCCCCTCCTGCCAAACATTTGTTCCTTAAGTCTAGATTCCCAGCCAGTCTCTGTGACTAACTACTCGAGGGCTGACACACGGATAAAAATGTTGATTCAGAACCAGGCTTAGTCCTGCACAAAGGGAGAAAGGTACCATAGTTAAATTTGCTTGAATTTAGAACGGTCCTTTCAGAAGCTTCTCACAGATTCCAGGAAGCAGGAGCCAGCAACTGAGGTGATGGAGAGCACAGGAGAGGCGGCTTACTTGCCAGTAGAGAAAGACCATAAAGCTCTCCAGGGGCAGCAGGCTCCAGGGTGTGGCCAGCAGGGATGGGCAGCAGCTGAGCTGCAGCAGCCAGGCAGACAGGAAATCTGTCTGCCAGGGTCCTGTGTGCGCCCCCTTTGCTCCAGCTGTGGCCTCAGATACCATCTCAGTCTGACCTGGTTTGGACTCCAAGTTCTGGCCTTTGGATTTGCCTGTTTCCATGACAACCTATTTTCTGCTTCAGCCATACCCGCTCACTGGCTGCAGCATCTGGAGTCATCTATGGTACCCCACCCTATGGTTCCTCACAATCCCTGAGGTCCAGGCTGAGGATGGGCCACCCCACATCTGGTTTCCAGACGCCACTCCTTCGTGCCTACACACAGGCCCTTGCTCTTCCCTAAGGGTGCAAACTGCTCCCTTCCTAAACAGGGTAAACCTTCTGATGTTACAGTTTCCTACAGGAGGTGATGAAGAACCAGTCTCCTCCTGCCGAGTCCAGTAGGGAGAAATGCTCAGCCATTAGAAGCATAGGCTTTGAATTCAAATCTCAACTGCTCATCAATAAGGGAGTTATCTTGTCTTTCCACACCCAAGTTCCAAATCAGTTATTGACGACAAACACTAAGTTATAAAGGTATAAAGAGATCAGACTGCATCATCTCAGGATTATCATATAGCCAAGGGTCTTTCCACTGAAAATAATTTGTATCCAAATACTCCCATTAACAAGGTATTCCACGTAATCTCTTGAAGTCTAACCTACCCTTAATGCCAAGAGCCCCAAGTCTTCTGGGGAAATTTCATGCTTTTCCTCCGATAAATTCACTGGGCTCCTGGCCCAGTCTGATTTCTGTTGTCACAAGGCATCCTAACCAAGAACAACTGTCTGAACCACGCCTGCTTGCTAGCTGCTGCATCTGGAGTCATCTGTGGCACCCCACACTATGGTTTTAACTTGTCAAGATCCCAAGGCCCGGGCTCCGGCTGTTCCCACCCCCATCTGGTTTCCAGTGTCTAGACCCTCATGTCCACTTGCAGGCGCCTGCTTCTACCTATGGGTGCAATCTGTCCCTTCCCCAAATAGCAGCTTCCAGGTCACAGTCCATCATCGAGGGAAGTCAGGACAGAAACTGAAGCAGAAATCATGGTGTGATGCTGCTTGCTGGCTCCCGAACTGGCTTGTGCTGGCTTTCCTATACATGGAGAGCCAGCTGCTCGGGGAACTGAATGGCACAGCCTGCCCTCGTTCATCAATTAACAACCAAGACTATCCCCTACACATATGTCTATGGGCCAGTCTATGATTCCCTTCTCAGGTGGCTTCAGGCTGCATCAAGTTGACTATTAAGCTAATGACGACAGCTCTCTGCAAACTCTGAGCAGGCTGTCTCTCAGAGCAAAAGATGACAAACAGACCTTCTGTATTTCCAAATATTTCAATTAATATAAAAAAAATCTGCCTGAGAGACTTTATTAGTTGTGCTCCTATAATCTAAAGGAAACCAGCATAATTTCCGTCTCATTTTTGTGCGAGGTATGTGGGATGCCTGATATATAGAGAGCATTGGATTGGTAATTTCTGATTTGCCCAAACAGTAAGCAGAGAGTCACTCGAGAGCTGAAAGCATCAGAATAAAACCAGCACAAGTTCTTGCCTGATTTAGTTTGGCTCCCAATTTGAGCAGTACTTTGATAGAGTCCGGTAGGCTCTGCTTCCCTCATAGGGCATGTGGGTATATCTCACACATCACTGGGCGACAGAACCATGTAATAAGTAGGCACACTGGGGTCTCTGGCAATTAGAGTGCCCCTGGGTCCTTGGCTAGTAGTGCTAAGCCACAGCAGACAGAGCAAGCTCAAAGTGGATAGAAGTGAGATGTGTCAGTGCTCGCTGGGTTAAGGAGGGGTCTCTAGAGGAGCAGAGTTAATAGAATGGTGTGTATACAGGAGGGCTTAGTGGATGGCTCACACAATAGGAGATAGGGAGGTATTCAATAATGGCTGTTGCATGCTGGCTGGCTGAGAACCTGGTAGCTGTTTACTACTCAAAGCAGGAGGCTACCACAGTTCCACTACAGCTCTGAACGTCTGGATGTGTTGCATGTAGTTATTAAAAATCAATCCACAATATTGCCGGCTACTCTCTGGCCGCAGTGGTCTCTCCACCCCCATGGCTATCCCCAGGCAGTGATCCGCCCAACTTTCCGCGGTGTGGTTCGCTTGCAGCTGAACCACCATTTTCCCAGTCATCCAACCCCTGTGGCTAGCTGCTGTCAACTCGCTCAGCACTCCCAAATTTCCCTGGCTAGCTGGGGCGGACTCTAACCAACCTACGCTCCGCTGTGGTTACCTTTCCCCTGGAGCGCAGGTGAGTCGCTGAGAAATGGAAAACACCAGACAATCTAGTTTAGAATCAAGACATAACACAATCATTGGGAGCAGAATCTAGCATCCTAAACTCATTAACTATTCCATGTTAGAAATCTGGTGGCGGATTCTGGTGGATTCCACCACCTGATCTAACGGTCCCTGGTCTACATTTTGTCCGCTTTCGCTCCCCTTGAAGTCCAAAAGGAAATACCCCCTCCTGCATTCCCTCTTCCTCTCTCAGACCCAGAAGACCCACCTCCTTCTTGCCCAGTGATTGATTGGCTTCTCGTCACCTTTATTATCCAATCAGTTAATTAGGGGAGAATTTTACTACATTGATAGTACTCCATGTTGGAAGGCCAAAGAAGCTCAAGTCTTATGTGAGCAGGGAGTGCCAATCACGGCAATAAATGGCACACTCACCAGACGACACTGCCTATGTATACCAGGGTCATTATTGGAAGGTGGCACTGACCGATGATCTTGTCCCTCAGTTAATCCTTACACTTGGCCATCACATTGGCTTCTGACTTGTGTCAGTCATATCCTCCATAGCTTCAGGCTCCATGAAACCATGGGTCATTTGGAGCAGCAATGTCTTGGAGTCTTCTGTTCCTACAAACCAGGGTCTCAGTTGAAACTCCAAAGTGAATCTAGGCCTCTGGTCTGTGTTCTCCATCCCTGTCCTGTTCAAAGGATCTCTCCAGCTGAGACCCAATGTGGTCCCTCCATCCGTGGCAGGAGTCGGTTGTAACTGGTGTGGTACCCTGGTATCCGATCTCGTCGCAGACGAGATGCACCACGCCGCTCTTGCTTAAGGATGTGCTTAAGTTAGAAAACAGGGACTGCTCCTAATACATTTGCTTAGTTAGAGGTCCACTCACACAGGCTCCCAAAGTTCCTCTGGAAATAGGAAGAAACAAGCAGGTATCTCTTAGAATCCACATGATGAAAGAGAGCTATTCAACGCACAGGGTGGTCCACCCGCGGGGGGAAAAAGTGAGAGGTTGGCTTTGATGGCCAGTTTACAAGTCTGAGTGGATGAAAGAGATGAATTCATAAAAAGATGTTGTGCTCCACTGTGTCCATAGCGTGACTCACCTGCAGTATGGACACCATTATTTTACTGTTCTCTCTTCTGCCTTCTGTACAGTTCACTAGGGAACTTCTTTCTTCCAAGGGAAGAAACCGAACTGTGTTGGCATTGCATTAGCCACAGCCCAGAGGCAATATCTTATGTGTAGAAGATGTTCGATAAATGTTTTAACTGATCAGCCTCTGCCTTTTCAAGTAGCTGACTTACACCTAAGAGCCTGCTGCCAAGTTTACATCCTACAGCACATTTCAGAACCATACATTTGAAAGTAGAGTCGAAAATAAGACCTTTTTTAACAGTAGAATCGGAGATATAATGGAATATTTTGTAAATAGTATGTGATGAAATGGGTCAAAGCTCACTAGCTCCTAGGGCTCTCTTCCAAATGACTTTAACCTCTTTTGCAAGACAGGATTTTGAACCCTTAGCTACTTTTCTTTTCAAATGATTTTTAACATCAAATCTACTTTTGAAGTACAATCCCGTTCTTTGTGCATCCCAATGGCTTGAATGTTAGACTCAGAGGGGGCTCCGTGAGCTGTATGGAGGCTATTGTGTACACCTGCACATTGCAACTAGCTTCTCCACACAATACCTATGAGTGCCCTCGGGAGCACTGGAGGTTTGGTACACTCTTCCCCCCCACCCCCAATCTTTGTGAGATTTTTGTTTTCTTTTGGCATTGCATATACAACAAACAGTACTTCCTAGTTTTGTTTTGACCTTTTTTTTAAACTTGCATAGTTTGTATGTGTGGTGCATGCATGCATACATTCACACATGTGCCTATGCTGGCAGTACATTAGAGTACCTTCCTCCATAGACTCTTTTGAAGGTAATTGTTGTTAAAGATGTTCATCCGTGAGAACTGTGCTTACATCATTTCTACTCCTCCAGCTCCTCAGTGGTCTCCCACCCCACCCCTGCAGACAGACCTCATTCATGACCTCAGACACACCTCAAGTTCACGACCTCTTCTTCAATTATTAATGGATGAGGCCTCTTTGTGTTGCCCATGCATGTCTGTGTTTAGAGCTGATTGCATGGTATAGGATACTCTAGCAAGAGGCTTGTCCTTGGGAAAGACGTCCTTCCTCTCTAAGAAACCACTGATTGCCTGGAGAACTTCCTGTTTAGGGGTAGAAGTCAGATCCCCATCCACACTGTTATTGTGCAGGTCTCGCTTTGAGGTTTAGTTGGTTGGTTGGTTGGTTTGGGTTTTGTCTGTTTGGGTTTTTCTGTTTGTTTTAGATTTTGAGATTTTATGAGTGCAGCTTCCCAGTCACACACAGTAGGCACTATCGTACAGCAGAAATCCTGCTTCTCTGGCTCTTAGCCTCTTTCTGCCCTCTCTTCCATGATGTTCCCTGAGCCATACATACGTACATGGGTTGTGTTGTAAATATATTACTGTGGATGGCCACTCCACTGACAGTTGTTCCCTGTGTTTTGACCAATTGTGGCTTTCTAGAATGATCCCAGTCTGTTATTTAAAAAAAAAAAAAAGTGCTTCATTGATGAGAGTGAAAAGCTACACCTATCTGTGGGTATAATGAGACTTGTTTAGAATGCAGTTGGAACTGATACCGGCTTACAGAAGTTATAGTCCTTATTTTATGCAACATCTGGAGCTCACCATTGCCGAAGCACTGGGGAGTCAGGAAGCCCTTGAATTCTACCTGTCTCCTCTACCTCTCTAGCAGGCATCACACACAGATCTACCTGTGTGCTGAGGGTCCAAACTCAGCTCTTCATCCTTTCCCAGTAAGCACCCTATTCACTAAGCCATCTCTCCAGGCCAACACCTCCATATCTGACAAATGAGGAAAGACATTTAAGATTTGAGTTGAATTTATTTCTCAAGAAACAGAAACCAATAAAACATGCAAATCTCAAAGCCCAAGACGACGCCATCTTGCACAAGTGCACTCTACATTATTACTTAGATCTTTGGGAATAACACCCTGTGATTTCATGGGTCGAAGCAAAGCAGGCCTTTCATCTCTGCCCCTGGAAGGCAGAGGCAGGCAGCTCTCTGTGATTTTGAGGCCAGTCTGGTCTACATGGTGAATTCCAGCCGGCCAGCAAGATTCTACCTCAAAAATAAAGCCAACTAACAAGCCAAAAAGGAAAACAAACGACAACAATAGCAAAACATCTCTGATTTGCTCTACTTGCTAGCTTAGCACACAAGGGTGCTTGGTGCCACCAAGACTGATAGCCTGAGTTCAACACCCAGAGCTCACTCTGTGGTACAGGGAGAGCACCAACTCCCACACGCTGTCCTCTGACCTCCACACACCTGGGACTGCGTTGTTTTGAAAGTTTTTGTTGTTATTGTTGTTTGTTTGTTTTTGTTTTTGTTTTTATCTTGTATCATATTTCTTACTATCAGTTTAAATAAGAGCAGAATAATCATTTTTTAATCATTACATTCCCACTTTGGAGTTCAAAGCCACATGAATCATATCTCACTTGCTTGAGCACACGGTTTCAAAAACAAGATTCCTTTGTGGAATCCATAAAACACAATAAAGCAGAGGACAGCAAGACAGGTGGGCTCTGCTGAACAAAGTCGGCCCCTAAGATTTTGGCCTCTTTGAAGTCGGGAGTCAGAACCAGCGTCCTACAATCAGGGAGTCAGAAACAGCATCCTACAGTCAGTGGGCTCCACTGAATGAGGTAATGTTCAAACACTTGCTGCATGCAAGACCTTCGGCACTGACAAATGGAAAGGCTGGCCACCTACTCCCTTGTGGTTTGTGGATCACTCTAACTGATCAAGATGATTCAGCAGGACCAAGTGCCATTTCTTCTCACAGTGGTTAGAGTTATGGCACCCAACTCTGGGTTTGAGTGTGTGTGTGTGTGTGTGTGTGTGTGTGTGTGTGTGTGTGTGTAACTTAACTGAGCACCAGGGGGCTTTGGCACCCTTATGAACCAACATTAGACCAAACTGAAGGCCATTAAACTTCCAAAGCCGTTGCACGAGATGTACATATTGCTGTAGTGAATGTGATGTGAAAGTGATCTTTTAATATTTAGGTACAGCATGTGGAACACGTCGTGTAAGCCTCTGCCTGCACTCTCTGGGTGTCAGGGAAGACGAGGAAATGCCATATGCAGAAATCTACTAGTTATTTGCAGCACCACAGACAAATAATGCATGAGCTGCTGCTGGCATTCTGCCTGTTGAAAGTAGGGACTGGATACGGAAGATAAGAAACAGTGCTGGAAACTGGCTATTCTCAGCCTTGGCTCCCCCCCCCCCCCAAAAAAAATGACTTCCGATCCCCACCCCATACTATAGGTGGATAGGAGAAAAGAATGTGCCTTTTACAGGGATTCTTTGGTGACATTTTAGAGTCATTGTTGACACAGCTAATTTTCAGTTCCTGACGTAGACCGTGGATGGACAATCCCCAAGATGTGTTGTATGTGATAGGCCTGTATTGCCTGAAATGGAGTTGAAGGACACACATCCCAGTCATTGGTCTGGCATGGTCCCACAGAAGCACCACAAGGAGAATTTTCACTGTTCTAAAGCACGTGCAATGTGATGGTTAATTTTATGTGTCAGCTAGCCTGGGCTAAGGGAGCTCCGGGTAGTTCGAAAGACACCATGGCTCTATGTGTCTCAAGACATTTCTTTACCACTGGAATGGATAAAGACACTGATCATCTCATTGATACATGTGAGTTCCAGCTCAGCAACTGAGGATCTGTGTAGCACAGAAGCCCGAGAAGCCCGAGGAGGGATGAGTTCGATCCTCTGATCGGGCTGGGATACTCGTCTTATCTCTATCTATCGGCAGCGCCCCGGTACTGAAGCCTTCAGATTTGAACCACATCTCACACTATTGGATATCAAGCCTCCATGTGTGGTCTGGACATGCACTGATGCCCCTGAGCACCCGTATCTCAGATTGTAGGGATCCCAGCCTTCTGAATAGTGTTGAGACAGGAGACACCTTCCCTTTGGCAATACTCACATTGCCAAGATATTCAGTATCTGCCTATTGACACAGAGACCCATGATGGATCACAGGCTAGCTACATAGCCCATGGGCCCCTGCCCTAAATGGACTAACAATTCTATGATTGACCACAAAGAGCTTAAACAGGCCAAATGGATGCCTTATTGGCTTAGCCAACAATGTACTCAGACAACAGCCTGTCCCAACAAAGATCACTTTGGCCTCCGTCCAGTCCTGGTCATTAGACCCATAAAAGGCCACTGGACATAGCATACACCAATATTTCTCCTTTGGAGTCCTACCTACTCTGGGGAAGTTCTCTCTCACTTTGCCTTAATAAATCTATGTTTGTTCTGCTCATTCTTTGTCTGAGTTTCCTTATTCTTCTTGGGAGACAAACCCAGAAGCCACTGGCTCAGGGTGATTTTGATTGTCTGAATCCCTGATTTAAACTCACCAATAAGAAAAGCCCCACCACCTCCCCATTAAATCTCTTCCTATACTTGTTCTTATCTACAAATAGACATGTGATTCCTTAAATTCTGCCTCTCTGGAGAAGCTACACTGATGCACACATGTATTTAACATCATCAGAATAAAAGGAATCGTTTATTATCAATAGTCTGCAAATTGAATTGGTGACATTTTGTTCAATAGCAGCACAAAAATAATAGAGGATTCTAACCTTAGGCTTAACAAAATACATTTGACCTCAGAATTATCTCAGAAAGCCCAGGGAATGTGACCTGTCTTTCTGTCACACTGTATACACACTGCCTTTACTCAGAGATTTGGGGCTTCTACCAAGATGGATTTCAGAGAGAGAAAGGCAGGGGTGGAGCGGGAGGTTGGACCAGAGGGGAGTATCAAGGAGACCCGAGTTTTTCAATCTGTATGTTGCTGTGAGGGTATTTGTAGACATGGCTAACATCTATAATCCACTGAGCTTAAGTAAAGGTTATCCTCTATAATCTAAGGAGCCCGATCCAATTACCTGAAAGGTTCTAAAAACAGAACTGAGGTTCTCTGAGGAAAAGGAGTTCTGTGGTATCAGCTCCTGCCCGAGAACTGCCAGCCAGCACTTCTGGCTGCACAGACTTGGTACCCTCTTAGCCAGCACTGACAGCTGACTACTCCAGTTTCTTACAGTAATGTTCCACACGTATGTTCTACAAGTTCCCATGTTTCCACCCTAGTTGGTACAGAGGGTCAGTGGTAATTTCTCTAATATTTTCTCTTTCTGGATTCTGGTTATCTGTTGATACTGTCTCATGCTTCCTAAAGTGTCCCAGTGAAGACAATTATGCCTTCCTCCCTAACCTACAGCTCTGATCTGCCATTTGTCACAGGTGTCCACTATCATTGCCTCTATGTTATCTTTTAAAAGAAAAATGTATTTCCCAAGACATTTGACTTATTAACTGTATTTATATATCTACTTATCTCTTTAGGAGGAGGCATGCCCATGCGACAACAAATGAACAGAGATCCGAGGACACATTTTGGTAGTCTCTTTCCTTCCACACGTGGGTCCCAGGGATCAAACTCAGGTGGTTAAGGGGTGAGGCAGCTCCCTTTTCCTGCTGAGGCCATGGAGGGGAGCTGCTTATGGCCTGGATCTCTGGATCACTTAGCCTGCTTTCTCATAAACCAGTGCCCAGAAGTGGCTCCACCCACCACGGGGTGGGCCCTCCCCCATCAATCATTGATAAGAAAATGCCCACAGACATATCCACAGGCCAATCCGAAAGGAGCACCTTCTCAGTTGATGTTATTTTCCCCTTAGACTCCATCTTCTATCAAATGGACAAGAGACTCATGGGACACGAGGGCAGGCAGGGAGATAAACGTGTAGATCCCAGGGGTCTTCCTAAATTGCCTTGAGATTACCACCTTCAGCTGAAGTAAGTGTCTATGTGGGAACTGTTTCTGTTCCTCATCTCACCAGTGGAAAAACACTGCTAATCTACAGAATGTTTGCCAACTCAGAAAACCACAGAGCCCTGCTCTGTGTGAGTGTGTGCATGTGTGTCTGTGTGTGTGTCTTCAGTTGTGACACTGGCACTAAGATCATATTCACTCATTTGTCTTTTGACCCTCAGAAGGTCAAAGCATGAAATACCAGGCTGAAATAACTCCCTGTGAAGAATTTCTATGTTGGGATTTATGGATCTTTTCCTCCATGGGCTCTAGATTTCAAGTCAGAGAAAGCCTTTCCCTTGTGAGGCTTGTATTATCTATTAAAACCAAAGACCTCAGAGAAGCAACTTCAAGGACGGACTTATTTTGGCTCATAGTTTCAGAGTAATAGAAATAGAGGAATCTCTAATGGTTGGGAATCTGGGGCAGCCCCTCTGCAGGACGTGCTCCATGGAAACCAGAGTTCTTAACCAGAAGCAGCTAGCCTGTAATTCTCAAGGCCCACCTCCCAGCAATGCACTGCCTCCAGCTAGACCTGCCTCTACAAGGCTCTGCAACATCCTAAAACAGCACTAACAGCTGGAGTCCAGATGTTCAAACAGGTGAGCCCGTGGTCTACATTCCAGCCACAAGGTTCTAAAAGCTTGCACTATTTCTTGATCATCTAAAGATTGTTTTCTTATGCTAAATTATTATTTTAGAAGCCTAAGAAGTTGTTCGTTTACTGAACTGGCCATTTTTCTCTATCTATTTGAATTGCTAAATTTTTATATATTTCTGGATCTAGTATGTTTTGCCCATTTATATTATGAATCAATACCCTTCTCTATTAATTCCCCTGTTAGCTTATTATAGCCCTAAAATTCTACCAGTAGGTAGAAACACATACATATGAGACAAGATAATGTCACCTTGCACTGAAAATGGGGAGAGTCATGGTGCTTAAGGTTTCAGTTTTCTCTTCCACACAGGGAAAATGAGGATGAAATTTAACCTCTGTTTTCTGCAGTGGCTCCCAATTCCAAACTTTGAGGAGCCACACCGAGGCACTGGAAAATGCTTTGTTACTTTGTATTTTAAACAAATGGGCACCGGTTTTTTCTTGTGCAGCTTAGTCTGGGATAACTAAGATTACAAATGACTGGTTGCCCCTGAAGATCAAAGTTTAAGCAACAGAGGGACTGCTTAAGTCCTGTTTTCAAATGGCTTCCCTTTTCTAAGTGCCAGGCAGCCTGAGCACAGACTGGGCATGAGGGGGGTGCAGGGCGGGGGAGGGGAAATGCGCCCATTACAGCTCAGCTCTCGGAAGGTCTGTTTCGATTTTTGTTACAAAGAGTTCCCACTTCTTTTCATTTCTGCAAATTGTTAACTGACCACACATTGTAAGATCAGACTCGGCTGTACTTTTCTAGCTTGTGACAGAGTGGCTGCCCAGCACATTGATTACCCATCAGTGCTGAGTAACTGGGACAATTCTCCACACTGAACTGCTTGTCACCGACACACATGGGGCTAAAAAGCCAATAGGAACTTGAGCCAGTTGCACTGCTATGCAATATATATTGTTTTCAAAAGAGTCCGGCCAATGTTGGCATCTTAACAATTTGTACTATTAAAACATTACAGTTATGTGGCTGGTGGCTTCTGGTCAGACATTTGAGTATCTATGAACAGGTGGATACGCTCTTGCCTCAGTGTTAGCTGGCCTCTGTTCAAATGCAAAAAATACAGCACAAAGCCGAAAAGAAGTGTTATGTCAGAGAATTTTGTTGGGCTGGGGGATTGCAGGTTTTGTTTGGGGGGGGGGTGTAATTTGTTGTTGTTGTTGTTGTTGTTGTTGTTGTTTTATTTTGTTTGAGACAGGGTCTTGCCCAGGCCACCAAGTTAGCCTTGCACTCAAGAGCTTCTTCTGACTCTGTCTCTCAAGTGCCAGGCCCTACCCATAGTACTTTTATGGCTTAAAAATATAATTTCCTGCGTACATAGTGCAGTGCAGTTGTTTTAAAATAACAGTAATCATGTTTGTACCAAGCACAAAGTAAATATTGTGGGCATTCAGACACTGACGTTCTGAAAGATATACTATTTGCCAAGGCTTGTTACAAAGTTAATCAAATCCAAGAATTTAATGTGTATTTTTTTAAAGATTTGTTTACGTCTATTTTATGTGTATCGGTGCTGGCCTGCGTATATGTGTGTGCACTGTGTGAGTGTAGTCCCCCCCGAGCTGAAAGAGGGCATTGGACCCTTGGGAAATAGTCACAAGTTTTATACTATCAGACACATTAGAATAAGTTGAATACCTCTTATCTAAGAAATACTTGACAGTATGTAAGAGTTTGTTGTTATATTTTGTTTTTCAATTTTGGAGCATATACATGCACCTTGAGATATACTTAGGAACCCATACTGGTCTAAACATGAAATATATTTGCTCTCCAGAGACACCTTATACATATAACCTACATGTAATATTTTTTACAAAAAAAATTAATATATCTTAGTGCACAGCCAGCATTTTGATTGCCATCTATCACATGATACCAAGTATGCATTTTTCCCACCAAATTTCAGATTTTGGATCATTTCAGATTTTAGATTAGATACACCCAACCAACTGATACTATTTGCTGCCCTATTAGCTTTAAGCATCAACCTGACCCAGCCTAGACTCATCTGAAAGAGAATCCACTGAGGCATGTCTGTGGGGGGTGGTCTTGATGATTACATGATGTGTGAAGGTCCAGGCTCTCACCAGTCCCTGGGCAGGTAGTTCCGGCCATACCAGAAAGCTCACTGGGAGCTGGAGATGGCTCGGCAGTTAAGTCGTTGCTCTTGCAGAGGACCTGGCTTCAGTTCCCAGCACCCACGTTGGCACTGACAACTGCCTTTAACTCCACTTCCTGGGGATTCAACACCCCCTACTGGTTTCTATGAGTACTGCACACAGCTGGTCCATATACATCCGTGCAGGCAGAACACTTATGCATAGAATTTTTTTAATTACTATAAAGAAAAATAACTAAGCATGAGCTTGTGGGGAGGCAGCAGGCCACATTCCATCACGGTTCCTGCTCCAGATTCCTACCACGAGTTCCTTCCCTGACTCGCTGCCGTGATGAACATGACCTAGGGCATACACCTTGCAGCCCTCAGTTTCTTTTGGCAATGACCTTTGTCACTACCGTGGCATAAAACTAGAACAACGACCAATGAATGTGAAAAGAAAATTCCTCTCTAGTAACAAATATCCAGTAATGAGCAAAGATTGCATTTGAACCTCAACTTCTTTCCTGGCTCAAGCCTCACAATTTCTGAAGTAGTGTCAATATAGCATCTTTATGCTTTCTTTAGACTACTGGGTTATATATGTAAGGTGCTTCCTGGAGGAAAATGGAGCGTCCTTAAAGTGCCTGGCCCACTCAAAACTCAGCTTCGATTGCCCATGCAAAGCACGGAGCTAAGATAGAAAGCTCTGCATTAATTTCAGTAAGTCAGAAGGGACTTGGCACTAATCCTAGTGGGAGCTGCGTGCAAATCCCTGGACATCAAAATACCCTTGACTGGGTTGACTTTTAATTTAGGAGTTTACTAGAGCCTACAGCTATACTGCTGGAGTCTGTGATAGTGTCAGATCCCATAAATGAAGTGTGGAAGACTTGGTTAGCAGTCTGGGTAGAATGCCAAAGAATGCCCTCGGGATGTGGTAATTCGGAACTCAAGGTAACAGTCATTTCTTCAAGCCAGTAGTAAATCAGAGCCCTGTCATGGAGTCTGCAGGGCTGCAGTGTAGTCTGAGTTGTGCCATTGGGTCCTCGGGCTGTTTACACAGCCCTTTCCTCTGGCATATTCAGGGCAACAGCAAGGACAATAAGCTATAACTGCCATGTCAAATCTGCTTGCAAGCAAGACTGCCTGGCAGGCTGCCACCACCCACGGTTTCCTTCAGACCTCTTCCTGGTTGGCAAGAAGGCCTAGAGATGGAACAGAGCAGAGTCCACAAGCTTACACTCCTGACTGAGGATCTATTGAGAGTTGATGGCTTCTCCAGGAGGCAGTCAGTTGCCCTTACAATTGTGGCCTCTGGTAAGTCAACCAACTCCAGTGAATACCAGTGGATAGTCACACCCTCAGGAACATACACACACACACACACACACACACACACACACACACAGGCTGCACAAATGAGACTCGTCAGGTTAGACACTTAAAAAAAAAAAAAAAAAAGAGGAGCCGGGCATGGTGGCACACGCCTTTAATCCCAGCACTTGGGAGGCAGAGGCAGGCGAATTTCTGAGTTCGAGGCCAGCCTGGTCTACAGAGTGAG
>NC_034591.1:154985987-155003666 GCF_900095145.1 Mus pahari
GAAGAAGAAGAAGAAGAGGAAGAGGAAGAGGAAGAGGAAGAGGAAGAGGAAGAGGAAGAGGAAGAGGAAGAGGAAGAGGAAGAGGAAGAGGAACAAGATAAAGGATTGCCAGGGATGACAGCCAGGAGAGACCACATTCACGACCACCTGTAACTCCAGCTGCAGGGGATCCAACACGCTCTTATGGACTCCACAGGCACGCACGTGCCCACACAGACATACACACAATGTAAAAATAAACAAATAAGTGGAGTTGTTGTGTTTTATAAAAAGATAGAGAGAAGGAATATGTGTGGTAGAGGTGTAGTCAGGTGTGGGGGAAGGGGGTTCCTTTCCAGGCCCTTACTGAGGCATCCTTTTTCCCTGAGGGACCAGCCACACAATGGTATAGTATAGAATAGAGTTTACTAGGGGTATGGGAAAGGGAAGGGAGGGGAGGGGAGGGGAGGGGAGGGGAGAGGGTAGTAGAGACAGAGAAAGGCAGAGAGAGGGACAGAGTAGAGAAGTAGAGGCCGGCCATCAGCATATGGGGGGAGGAGAATGAAGAGTGCGTGAGTAAGGGACAAGAAAGCAAGAGAGTGAGAAGTGGGCAAGCAGCCCCTTTTACAGTGAGTCAGGCACACCTGGCTGTTGCCAGGTAACTGGGGGCGGGGCCTAGGCTGAATGCCAACAGGAATTAACCTGCCTCTCCTCCAATACTTAAATAGTGAAGACACCTAGAGAAAATGGCTCCTTCAGCAAGGACTGTGGGCAACCACAGCATTTTTCTTCCCCTTTACATGGGAAGGAGGTTAGTGAGTCCCCATCACCTTAAGCTAAAAAAGAAAAATTCCCATGGGAACACTAAAAAATGTGCCTTAAAAAATATAAACTGCTTGCTCATTCCTACCATGAGACAATAAAAAAATATATATAGGAATGAGAAGAGCAGGTGAACATAGGTCGATTTCCTGTTGCTATAGCAAAGCCCCTGAGACCGAAGGCTATATATGGTAGCCGTAGCGGTTTGTTTGGCTCTGTTCCTAGTGAATACGGAGCCCAAACACCATTGTTCTAGCACTCTAGTGAGGATCTCTCATTGCACCACCAAACACCTGAGAAGCGGAAAGGAACCTGCTGTGCAGATAGTGAGCCAATCAGTCATGGTCGCTTTACCTTCTAACAAACTACTCTTCCCCCCCCCCAAGTTTTCTATTAGCATATGTTCATTACACATGGTAACGAATGTCATTAGAACATCTTCATATGTGTATAATGTGTTCTGATCATAATCACAGTTCCGATTACCTTCTTGTTCCCTCCCACTGGCTCTCCTCCTCACTAATCCTCACTGTGTTATCATGCGAGTGTGTGCATGTGTGTGTATATACTTGTGTGTGTATATGTGTGTGCCTGTGTGTATATGTGTATGTGTGTCCGTGAGTGAGAACATGTGAGTGTACATGTGTGTGCCTGTGTGGGCCTGTGTGTGTGCACATGCGCATGTGCACACCCTTGTGTGTACCCATGTGTGTGCATGCATGTGTATGTGCGTTCATGTTCCTGTCTGTGTGTGTGTGTGTGTGTGTGTGTGTGTGTAGCAGGAAATATAAATGGAGTTACCTATACTAGTGCAAGTGAGAAGTCATTTATAGGACCATGGGGACCTAACTGAAGAACATGCCTTGCCCACCCCAGCAACTGTTTATAAATCCCAGAAGGAATGGGACCTGGAGAGCCCCTCCCCCTCCAAGACAGAACATCGACAGGCCCAACCTTGTGTAGGCAATCTCCACTTTAACGAATTTAAGAGCAGAGCAGTGGTGTCAGGCCCTTGCGTGGGGGTGGGGAGGGGCACCTCTGCCCCTCTGTTTTGTCTTTTCTGGATTCTCTTCTGTGATTCTCCCTGGACCTCGGAGGGAGGAGCAACCCATTTTTGAAAGTGTTTATTCACTCTCTATCTTAGGTTTCTATCACTCTGATGACATACCTTGACCAAAAGCAACTTGAAAAGGAAAGAATTTATTTGGCTTACACTTCCCCATCACAGTTAATCACTAAGAGAAAGTCAAGGCCGGAGCCTGGAGGCAGGAGCTGATGTAGAGGAACACTGCTTATTGGCTTGTTCAGCCTGCTTTCTTACAGCACTCAGGAGCACCAGCCCAGGGGAGGCGTCTCCTGGGCTCTCTGGCATCATTCATCAATGCAGAAAATGCACCACAGGCTTGCTCACAGGCCGGTCTTGTCAGGGTGTTTTTCTCAGCTGAGTTTCCCTGTTCCAAAAATGGCTCTGGCTTGTGTCAAGTTAACATAAAACTAGCCAGTCCACAAGACCAGTGTCGATCTCTTCCAACTTTAACCAAGACCCAGTAGGACCCCTACCTCCTAAAGGTCCCCCCACCCCCCGGCTTCTCTGAACCACCACACTAGGAGCCAGACCTCCAGCCCAAACCTTTGCGAGACACACTACATTCAAAGCACAGCAGTAGCTGCAGTGGAGTGAACTGTTTGACGTTGGTGGGGAAGATGGATAGCTCTTCAGTAAATCTGAGGTCATCTTGAAAGAATTTATCTCAGGTCCATCAGAGACGCCAAAGAACGCTGTCCCACACACTAGGGCTAAGGGCAGACACGGTTGTGAAGAAGAGCAGAGTTATCTCACCCAGGTTCCCACATCCTTTGCTCTGCAGGAAGAAAGCAACCGATAGATGAGATAGGACAGCGACACCAGCACTGCCACTGAATCCAGACGGAACTGACCCCAGACACAACGCGCCCTGGTCACATAAAGCCCACCCTTTCCTCGCACTCTGCTCTCTGACACGCATGTGCAGAGAAGCTGGAACTAGCGTCTCTGCAGGAGGGCAGGATGGCCACCCACAGGAACAAGAAGCTGACCGCAGCCGTCTCTCCTCTGCAGGCTGGCCAGTCAAAAGCAGAACAGGGAGGAGGAGGACGAAGCCAAGATAAATCGGGAGATTTTTACACAGCACAGGTCTAGACAGGACTCATGTGTTTATTGGGCCCAACTGGGATTTTAATGCAAAAACAACGGGATTACTGATTTATCTAAGAATAACTAAAATAAAATAAAATAATATGAAACGTGCTCGAACCATCAGGCAGGAAACAGCTTGTATGAGGAAAACAGTTCCAGGCCTTTCTACAGCTAATAAGGTTACCTTGCATTAAAATTCCTTCTGATTGAGGCTCATTTCATGCACAGTGTACATACATACAATGCTGCCTCGTGTACAATATGGAAATCTCTCTTCCCTGGCTGCTTGTGAAGGAAAGTACACATTAATGTCATGAATGATATAAATTGCTTAGCCTAATACTACTGCAAAACCTCATTCTCATCTTGACTTGGAAGAAATTAGAAACTCCCAGTTCTTTTTGTTTTATGTGCCTGGGTGTCTGCTTGCATAATGTCTGTGCACCTAGTGTGTGCAGTGCCTACAGGTGCCAGAAGAGGATGCTGGATCCCCTGAGACTGGAGTTACAGATGGTTGGGAGCTGCCATGTGGGTGCTGGGAATTGAACTCATGTCCTCTGCAGGAGAAGCCAGTATTCTCAACTACTGAATATCTCTCCAGAGTACAGGTTCTTTATGAGTCTGTCATTTGATACACTGTGTCCAGGCTCTCAAAGGCTGATTTTTGTTTTTTTTTGTTTTTTTGTTTTCTTTTCTGTTTTACTTTAAACAGTAAATCTGGGATCTTAAAAGGAGATACTGCGGACAGCCTTGATGCTTCCATCCTTCTGTCCAGCCTGCTAAGTGCTGAGAATACATAAACCACACCTTGCTGCATTTCCTGATCCTGGTCTACTCATTCATTTCTTCTTCCAATAGTTAGACCACTCTTTTCGTGCCTCCATCTTATGTCCCATAACAACTTCAGAAGGTGCCATAGAGTCCATGAGGTTTGAGTGCTTTGAGATCTCCCAAAGCAATTATTTCCTAAGTACTACTTCACACAAGCAATCCAGCACGTGGCGGGAAGCAATTTGTCTATGAGGAGTTCGGCACAGATGGTGACCTGCCAGAATCAAGAGAGTACTCCTAGAGAAGACACAAGGTGCCAAGTGGAGGGCAGACACCCTGTGCAAAGCTGCGGGCACACTACAACTGGGCTTTACAATTTGCATTTTCTCAGTGGATACATTGTAAGTTTGCAAACAAAACTGTGTCTGTACTCATGTCTAATACTGTTAACATTTTTTATTCTGTTCAAGTTCCAAGAAATCATCAGTATAAAAATATAACTCACGGGGCTGGAGAGACGGCTCAGTGGTTAAGAGCACTGACTGCTCTTCCAGAGGTCCTGAGTTCAATTCCCAGCAACCACATGGTGGCTCACAACCATCTGGAATGAGATCTTATGCCCTCTGCTGCTGTGTCTGAAGACAGCTACAGTGTACTCACATATATGAATTAAATAAATAAATCTTTTAAAAAAATAATAACTCACTTTCTGGGGCTGGATAGATGGCTCAGTGGTTAAGAAATCTTGTTGCTTTTGCAGAGAATTCCACTTCAGTTCCCATCACCCACATCAGGCTCATAATTACCTGTACCTCCAGCTCCAGGGACCTAACATGCCCCTCTGGGGGTTGTGGGCATAATTATGCATGCATGCATGCATGCATTAGTTCTCTCTCTCTCTCTCTCTCTCTCTCTCTCTCTCTCTCTCTCTCTCTCTCTTACTCTCTCTCTCTCTCACACACACACACACAAACACATACATACATACATACATAATAAAGTAAATCTTTTAAAAATAATTTTTTTAATTTGAAAATGAAGTATCTAATGCATTCGAAACCATACATATATACATATATAATATATAAAGCCATACATATATACATATATAATATATATGTGGTTTTATGTGCATTATATATTTCATTTTATTTTTCATATATTTTCATACTTTATATATATATATATATATATATATATATATACTTACTGCATGTTAAGGGGGAAAGGAGGTGCACATAGCATGTATATGTAATACAGCTTGGGACTCTCAAACATATTCTTTGAATTAATGGGTGAAGAGAGAGAGAGAGAGAGAGAGAGAGAGAGAGAGAGTGAGTTATTCTGAGAAAAGTTTACCTCACACTCATGAAGTGATAGAATTTAATTTATAAAATTGGGACAGGAAAAGGCTTGTATATAACTCAAGGGATACACTTGGCACCTGTTAAAGATAAAAGTAAACATCTATGTTTATCAAGGTGGCTACTATTTCAACCTACAGAATGCAGTGAACCTACTGCGTGGTCCATGGGAACCTGAGCATTGCAGTAACCGGATTGAGAAAATGGTCAGTGCACAACCCTTAAAACCCTACTGTACCATCCCCTGTCATACCCTTCCATCTTCGCTCCAGGGTGTCTGTCCAGGACCATCCTCAGAGAACTTACTTGTAGTCCAATCTCTGTCTCAGGATTTCCTTCGAGAAGAAACCTAACTCAGAAAGATTCTCAGGGTATTTATAGAGAGATTATCACATGAGACACTCAAACAGGAACCAAGTAAAGATTGAAACATAGACAGAATGATTCAGTTGTTCAACCAATGAGTGATCTTTTAGAAAGAAACAGAACACAGATCCCCACCCCCACCCCCACCCTAGCTCCCAACTCCAGGCTCCACTCAAAGGAACGAGAAACTAAGTCATACTACGAGGTGTGGAATCAGGAACATGGCCATGACTCAACTCCACTCCTGTCCTGGCAGATTCAACAGACCGTTCTGTGCCAGCCCCACTTGTGTGACATGTCCCAGAAATGGAGCATCAGCTTCTTTGGAGAAAGTGTCTATACTCAGCTCAGGTATTCCCAAGAACCTCCTGTGGATTCCTCGCCTGTCCACCCACAGCCCTTACTCCCCACGGGTGCCTTCTTCAGATTTCTTTCAGAGTTACTTCACAGAACTTAGTGAAGAAACTCCTCCTGTTCATTCTTAGGTAGCAGACCCAGAACTCTCATCCAATATGCCATCCACAGCCTTACCAATTAACTTAAACATAGCTGTGCTGACCAGTAGCTACACATGCCTAGAATGCCAGCACTCGGGAGAGTCTGGACTACATGAGACCCTGACCCAAAAACTGGAGCTAGAGGGACGGACGGGTCAGTAACGATGAGCACCTGATATTCTGTCAATTCCCAGCACCCACCTTGGGCAGCTCATACTCACCTGCTCTGGGGGATTTGATGCCTTCTTCTGGTCTCTCTGAGCACCTGCACTTATGTGTGCCTGTGTACATACACACATATACACACAAATAAAAATAGACTGAATCTCTTTTTTTCTAAATAGCCTCCCTTTACTGGAATACAGAGAAAGTTTTGTTTTCAAACATTTCCTGAAAATAAAAAAATGAAGAAACACTGACTTTCATCAAAAGAAAACTGAAAAAAAAAATTTACAATGGCACAGAGCATTATGTATGTGGAAACAAGACACATGGGAATATAATAATAATAACAATAGTAATATTAATAACAACAGAACTTATGTCTTAGTGGTAAGATTGGAAGGCGAGCTGATTTCCTTGATTCTTTTGTTTTCCCTGAGCATCTAAGAGATACCACACAAACTGTCCCAAGAAAATCCACTCATGTACATTTTCTTAGATTCCACAGAGCGTAAAGCAATCTGAGAACTCTTTTTATTCAATGTCTTTTCTGTATCAGGAGCAAGAAATAGATGAATCCTGCCTACTTCAATTTTGATTCATTTCCCCATGATAGCCTTTTAAATTTAAAACGTGTACATGCAAGTAGAAATAACTCTCACTCTGAATTAGAAATACCACTTGCTTATTTACAGAAATAAAGAAACCAAATACTTTCATGAAAATACATATCCACATGATTGAAAAGTTGAATTTGTTTATGATTAAAAACTACTAACCTGTAGAAGTAAAATTTAGATAGAGATAACTATATGGAATAAAGGTAAATACATAAAAGGTAAATATATAAAAACAAAATAAGTATATGAAATAAAATTAGATACATGGTAGTTGATTCCGTCTAATCATTTGAAGAACACCCCATTTACTGTCTTATGAAATTCTTCATCAAAGTAGCGAAGGTCATCTGGTGTGAGAGGAGAAATAACCGGGTAGCTGCCATGCTTCTGGACTAACCAGAAGAGATTGGAAATGCCTCTGTGGTTCAGAAAGAGTTTCTAAGAAATCCAATCTCTTTCCATCTTGGGCCCAGAGAATAGAGAAGAACACACAAAACCTGAGAGCCTTCCACTCTATAAGGAAATAAAGCACAAAGTAATATGTCAGGGTTCAGAAAGCAAAGCTGAGAGTCAGTACAGCGCCCACAAATCACCTCAGCCAGAGACTAAGGCAGCAGCTGCAGCCCAAGGACCGCACTGCACACCCACAAGCCAGCCAGCCTCAGGAGGTGGGCCAAGAGGACCCACAGCTCAAAGTCTCCCCAGACCCGGGTATCCTAGGCTGCCAAACCCTGTCTCCAACAGCAATGCTGATTCCTGGTCTGCTTGCCAAAGACCAAGGTTTAGGTCAAGTCACATGGAACTGCCTGTATTGGGTCATATTTTACAAAACAAATGACAATTTCATATTTTTTCTTGTATGTGTACAACTTTAGAACACTTAAGAATCTAACTATTGGTTGTACTCTTTGTCTTTAAAAACTAAAATTTTAAAAATGGTCCTATATTAGTTATTTTTTCTTATTGCTGTGATAAATTACCTGAAACCGCCAACTGTGAAAGAAAAAAAAAAAAAAAAGGAGAAAAGAAATAAAGGAGGGAAGACCAATGGTTTCAAAAGACTTAGTTCTTCTTGGCAGAGAAGGTACAATGTATCAGAGATGCTCATACTATGTGACCAGAAAGTCAGGGGATAAGAGATGGAATGGGGAGAACAGGAGAGACAGAGAGAAAGAAACAAAGCAAAATGATTATAGGGATCCATGTCCAATGGCCTACTTCCTAGAGCTAGTCTCTACCACCTAAAGTGTCTAGAACTTTCCAAACTAGCATAACCAGCAGGGACATTGGCCTTCACACTTAAACCTATGAAGGGTATTTCACATTCAGATCGTAACAGGTCACAGTACTTAATGATTTCCTAAGAGTACAAAGACAGACCAAACAGAACTCAACACTCAGTTTTGAATTAAGGTTCAGTTCCACATAGTAAAAGTCCTAGGTCTTGGAAACCCTGAGGATTCTACAAAATATAGATTAGGAGTCAAAAATATTGAAGGTGGACTTTTTACATGGAAAACAGTTTGGTGTTTATCACCCTCACCCTCCAACTATAAACAGAACCACTGCATGATCAAGTCATCTCACTCTTGAATATTCAAATTGAATAAAAATCAGTGTGTTAAAGAGATGCCCATGTTTACACAACAAGATAGTCAATCAATCAAGGCATCCAACAGATGAATGGACATAAACAATAAAACAAATATCACACGATCTCACTCACAGGTGAAATCATAACCCATTGACCTCATAGAAGTTGAAACCAGATGGAAAAAACTGAGTGAGAAATGGGGTAGGGGAGAGGTTGGTTAGATAACAAGAGTACCTTCTAGACACATGTTGGACAACATGACAACTATAGTTTATTAACTATAGATGCTAGGATTGAATTCATGAATATATGCTTGGTGTGTGCTAGAAAGGCATTCTACAAACTGAGATACATCCCCAACCCATTTCCTTATTTTTCACCTACTGATCTAGACAAAATTCTTAGATCAGTCTCTCCTCTGTCCAGCCTCTATATTGGAGAGTCCTTGAGGCATAGTCTAGGGCCTTCTGATTTCTCTCATTTCTGTCCCTGATACCTTCCGAGCTTCTGACACCAGTTTCAATGAGTAACAATTCTCAGAGTGCTAGCCTAGCCAATATCTATTCTCTGAGTTCCAGATCTACACATCCCACTGTCTACTTGACATTTCTCCTTGGATCTATTTCTCTCCCAAGTAAAAATGACAAGTCCTATTTGGTCTATATTCTTCATCTCAGTAAACAGCACCGCAGTCTCCTCATTTGCCAAAATCAGAACTCTAGATGTAATCTGTGAAAACTCCCCTCCCAACACACCCCAGCCATGACTAAGTACTCTCAGTTCAAAATAATGTGTGTGCAATAGTTAATTCTGTCCACAAGGCTGGACTGGGAGTCACCACCCAGGCATGCCTCTGAGTTTATCTGTGACTGAGCTTCTGGACTGGGTTAGTTAAGGCAGGAAGAGCTACTTCCCACCTTATTATGGGTAGCATTGATCCTACAATAAACTAAAAGGGGAGAGAGGTAACTGGTTATCAGCATTCTTCTCTCTCTCTCCCTCACACTCTCTCCCTCTCTCCATCCCTCATTCCTTCCCTCTGTTTTCCTGACTACAGATACAATGTAGTCTTCAAGCTCCTGTCGTCATGACAACTCACTGTGATGGAGTGTCCTCCCGGAACTGTGGCTCAAACCCTTTCTCTCTTGCATTGCTTTCGCAGGATATTATATCACAGTAGTGAGAAAAGAAACCAACACGTAAAATCACTGTGGAAAAGTGTAGCTGTTGCTGTAATAAGCAGGGCAAAGTAGTTTGCACTTCACTGGAACTGGCTTGAGGGAGGAATGCAGGTCCTTTGGAACCCTGGGCTAGGAGAGCCTTTGAACGCCTTCAGCATGACTTAATGAGTTCTTCTGGAGGAAGCTTAAGACAATGAAAATAGTCTCACAACAGTGGAGATCCAGCACAGGCAGTTTGAGAGGGGAATAAAAAATCTCAATAGTATTCAGCTAGGGCCTTCCATATGGTGCTCTGGCAAAGACACTTGGTGACATTCTGCCGCTAGCAACTCCACTGAAATTGTAGCTGAAATTAATGAACTGATTTGCTGGTTGGAAGACGTTTCCAGACAGCACAGTATCTACGATGCATCATGACCTCTGCCTGCTACTCCTGTCCAGGTTGACCGTGAGCGCAGGAAGCGGAAGAGAAAGAAAAAGAAAACATGAAGTTTGTCAAGGAAAGGCCTGTGAATGAGTTTCAAGTGTAGAGGAAGAGAACATGGGTGGCAAAGCATCTGTAAGTGTTAAAGACATTAGTGTCATTAAAAAGAAACTGGCCCTCTGTATTGAGAAAGCAAGAAAAGACACCCTGAGGGTAACCCCACCCTAAAAACCTCTGTGTTGAAAATGCAAGTCCATTTGAAATGAAGGTACCTAAGTTGAAAACAAGGTTGGTGGAGTTTCCTAAATCTTGAGAGTAATTGCCCCCAAATGTTCTTTCCCGGGGTCACCACATAGAACCTGGTACAAATGGGACCCAAATAGGCCAGGCTCCATTCTGAGTTGACATCAGTATTTGGAAGCACCATCTACCTGGTACCAGTTTTGCAAGCCTAAATGATGCAAGCCTAAATGATGCAAGCCTAAATGATGCAAGCCTAAGTGATGCAAAGTCGAGGGTGCTGACTCCACCAAGGCCAGGCAGTATAGGGCAGAATTGGATTACCTGCAAAGAGATCCTGAGAGCTCACACCATCCAGCTGAGTATATGATACCCAGAGATCAAAGGAGATAGCAAAGATGCCAGGAGCAGGGAACATCTGCAGAGGTCAGCTATTGGCTTGGGATGGAGCTGGTCCAAAAAAGGGGCTATGAGTTCTGTAGGCAGCAGAGCTAGAGAGGCAGGGCTACTACCCAAGGCCTTTTGATTCCCTGATGAGTCCCAGATGCTGAACATGCAACGACAGCATTCGGTGTTTCTACTGATGGGTTCCAGTCTTACTTTAGTTCAGTCTTTCCTATCCTTACTTCTATTCTTGTCATTTGGAGTGGCAATGCTTACTCTGTGCCATTACATGTTAAAAGTATATAACTTGCTAGATGCAGTGGTGCATGTCTTTAATCCCAAGTAACACAATGTCTAAATGTATCTACAGCTTTCAACGTACACTGACATTTCCTAACCATGTCCCCATCATGGACATATTCTAGTGTAACAATCCAGCACTGGGTTTGTTCTCTGCAACAGCAAGAAGGAAAAAAAAAAATCTAAGTGCATACCAGGACTTAAGAGGCTATCTCAGTGGTAGAGCACTCATCTAACCTATTATAAGGCTGTGAGTTCAACATCCAGTGCAGCAGAAAAATCAAAGAGAATAAAATTATAGACTAGATCTAATCAGTGCCAGGGGCAAAATTTCTTGAATGCTCTGAAAATGCCTCCAACAACCTGAATGACTGTGACCCATTCACGGTCCATTTGGGGACACTCTGTCATCTCGTCCCTCACTGGGCAGACGTCTGATATCGCCCTGCCTGTCTGCCTATATCGTTTCTCGAGATTCAGTTTAGATGTAGCATCTCTGTGAAAATTTTCCCCCTAATTCTTCAAACTAAATTAGGCTCCTCTATTTTTTTTTCTCATAGTAGCCTGCACCTTTCCCTTAAAGGGCTTTTATAATTTTATTTATATGTGAGCATCTTAATATCCTTCTCCTTCAGTTGTCTGTAAATGTCATGCATCTGTTTTGTTTGCTAAGATACCCAGTGCCTGGGAAACTGCATAAAACATAACTGCTGCTTAATAAATATCTGGGATGTCTGCTTCAGCTCTGGACATTAATAATACATTTCTCTTGTACAATAGCTGGTTTAGAAAAGAAAGGAAAAGTAGAAAATGTCTTCCCATTGCCTGGAATTGTCTCCATTTACTTTAATAATTATATCTTATTTCTTGCTGATCAGAAATTATGTTTATACTTGACAAATAATGAATTTAAGGGAACTATATCTATTTACCATCACAATCTATTACGAATGCAGATGGAGAAATAAAAATCTTTCAAATATTCAGTAGGAAAAATGGTAAAGTGTCAATTTAAGCTGACAATTGACCTAAAGCACATCAGACCATAAGCATAAACTGCTAACTCCTTCCTTCCGAATTTAAATGACAATAATCTTTAACAAAAGCAGGATAAACTCTGAACCCCATATCCAGGGTTTGGAGAAGTTAGAACTGGAGGATCTGTGCAGATGGAAACAAATAGGGGCAGGAAGAGAAGGCTGCAGTCAAGAATGTGCAGAGGTAGGAGGGCTGCGGATGTAACTCACTGGTGGAGCTCTTGCCCAGGATGTGTGAGACCCCAGGAAAAAGAAAATAGAATAATAAATGCAAAGACAAGACTGAGTGGTACAAGAGGAGCTGCAGGGAAGGTAGAAGCCATTCTCTGCGGTACTGAACCATAGAAACTCACTTGAAATCAAGAGTAGGACTGGGGCAGACACAGGGGATCCATCAAAGGGCTGCCTGGCAAGAGCAGCTGTACCAGTCTGCCCCACCCCCTCGCTTCCACCCCCAGTGTACTAAGCGACTGGCAGTGGGTACGTTTTCCCCATACTGAAATCAAAGGATTCATCTCTAAGCACTAACTCTGAGGAGGGCAGGATGGATGAGGATAGCTCAGGATTCATCACTTATTTAATCAGAGAGCAAGCCAGCCTGACTACATATTCCAAGCTCAACTACTCCCAGCTGACACACCCACCCACATACTGCACACACTGGGAGTCAGCCCCACACAGCAGGCCTGCTACCAAGATCTATCAATCAAACCTTCTACTTAGAGCTTACCATGTACAGAGCACATGCCATACAGTATTACACTGATGATGAATATTTTTAGAATAGGTAAACAAAATTAATAAATGGTGAATGCTTTGAAGAACTTACCTAACTAAAGATCATACATCTAGGGCTTTCTTCTGCAGTTTCTAGAACATGAGACATTCTTCACACCAGGACCTTCTAGTACTTTTTTCCTCTTTCTCTTCTCTTTTATTTTTGTTCTCTGGTTTCGTGTGTGCGTGTGTGTGTCTCTGTGTGTGTGTATGTGTGTAGCATGCATGATTGCACATGTGGGTTTGCATGTGCCGGTGCCATTGACATGCAGAAGTCAGAGAGGACTATCGGATGTCCTCTGCGGCTCTCTCCCTTGTTTCATTGAGTCAGAGTGTCTTACTGTACCAGAGTACACTTTTCAGTGAGGCTGCTGACTCACACACCATCCCAGTGACCCCCCTTTGTGTTGGTCCCACTTTTGGCTTTATGCCCACCATCACAATCCCATCAATGGTATAAATAGTGTTCTCTCTTGCTCTCTATCTGGCTCTCTCCCCTCCTCTTCCTTCCATTCCCTCTCTCCCTTTCCCCCTACTCTGTAACAGTTTGTTGCAGCCCCCCTTGCTTGCTTGCTACCCTGTAACAGTTTGTTGCATTTGCTTATTCCCATATTTTGGATACATCATTCACATTTCCTTTATTCACTTATAAAACCATGGTAGGCCATCTGTCTTACCATCTCATCCCCTCCTTATAGTCATTTATGTAAGATTCTACAATCAATTTTCATTAACTTCTCTTCATTTTCTATATCCAGCTACCAGACAACCAGACCAGCCAATATCCTAGAAGCATCATTTGATTTATACTGAAGCAGACACAGCATTCTGCCACATCCTTATGAGGAAGGAATTAACAGTGTACTGAGACTGACATTGAAGGTGAACAAGAAGTTGGATCAGCTGCCAGTCATCTGATGCCAAGCCTGGCAACCTGAGCTGGCTCCATGAGATGCATAAGACAGGAGAAAGCTGACTCCCAAAAGTTGTTCTCTGAGCTCCTTATGCACACTGTGGTGTATGCATATGAGCATATGCATGCACACACACACACACACACACACACAGACAGAAGAAGGGGAGGGGGAGGGGAGGGCAGGGGAGGGAGAGAGAGAGAGAGAGAGAGAGAGAGAGAGAGAGAGAGAGAGAGAGAGAGAGAGGCTGCTTCTACTGAGATACCCCTGATTTACTCCCACCAGGGATTTTCTGGGTTTTTTTTTTCTTTTTCTTTTTCTTCATCATATATTTTGTTTCAGAAAATGTTGGAAGAATGGCTGAGCTATTGGAAGAATTTGGAGTGTAAAGGGAGGGACCTAAGAAACAAAGAATGGCTGAAATGGAAAAACAAAGGGGATCACTTTACTCTCTTTTCTGAAAGAGTTGCAGAGTTGGCTTTGCCATTGCAGAAGTTTCAGCAGGTGGAGGTAGAAGCCCTTGGGGAGTGAAGAGCACCTGAATAGAAGGAACAAGAAAATCTCAGGCCAGAGCAGGAGTTTCCTGCAGGAGGAAAGAGAGGGGGGGAAAGTGTGCTGAAAGGTGGTCAGGTAAGAGAAAAGGTGAAAAGGCTTTTCTAAAGAACCAACTGGAGTTAGAGGAGGGGCAATCCAGGGTTATTAGATCACCATCAGCTTTCCCAGTAAGCATACAACATATGCCTGCTAGTGGTGTGGAACAAGGTTACGGACAAGCTAGGATGGTGTCCTATAGAAATAATAGATCGAAGGCATTTTAAAGAGGCCATGACTTCATATAGGATGCACTTGCCTTATGTGAAACAAATTCTAAACAACTGGTCTACTCAAAAAAGAATTAATCTCAAAGACTGGTAGGACTTGGTGACAGCTACACGAGAGGCCAGTCTGCGGTTACAACGATTAATATGGTGGAGGGAAGGAGCTTTGAATACTGAACAGCAAATAGCGTAAGGGGAATGAATATAGTCAAAGACCAGTTGCTAGGTGAAGAGTGGTTTTCTGATATACAATAGTGAATTCAACTTGATGATTCTACTATAGACAATGTTGCTTAGTGGCTTTAAGAGTTTGGTACAAAGTTGAGGAGCCTAGGAAAAAGATTACCTCATTTACAAAGGTTACTCGAGGCCCTGGAGACACCTTCGCTGAATTTTTACAAAGATTAGTCTTAGCTGTAAACAAAGCCATATCAGACCCTGGTACAAGGCAGGTGTTGATAGAGATCCTGACATTTGAAAATGAAAATACCAAACATTAAAAAAAAAAAAAAAAAGTAATTAGCCCATTAAAGGTGCAGGCAGCACCTATGCATAACTGAGTAAGGGATATGACCAATATTGGTTCTAATGTGAAACACGTTGATAAAATAGGCCAGTCTATATTTAGAGGCCACAGAGCTAAAAATGTTTGGTAATTCAATTGTGGGAAATATGGTCATTTGCCACAAAATAGTGTACAAGATATCTCTAAGGACAATGGTTTTTCAAAATATAAACCAGAAAGAACACCTAGGCTGTTCCATTGGGCGACAGAGGTGATATGGCAAGAGTTACCGCTGGACCAATGATTGTAGGTCACAAAGAGATATTCAAGGTAATTTCTTACCATCAGGAAACAGTCTCAGGAGTCCCCGAAGCAAAAATTACAAGCTGTTTTACTCAAGGAGTAACATGCAAATGGAATAATCTCAACTCCACATTGGAGCAGTAGGGATGGTCTTGGAGTAGATTGACTTCCTAAGGATTCATTGTGCATCCAAGAATCATAGATGAAGATTTCAAAGGTGAAATTAAAATTATAGCCTACATAAAAAGAGAGATGCAAATTAATGCAGGGGATAGGATTGCTCAGTTGCTACTATTTCCTATATCACAAGCAAAGCTGTTCCAGTTTAAAAACAAAAACAACAACAACAACAACAAAAAGCAAAAACCAGAAGGGTTTGGAAGTACTGGAAAATGTGTGTTCTGGCAAACCACTGTTAATGCTCAGAGGCCAAAATTCAAATTGCAAGTCAGTGGTATTAAAATAGAAGCTTTGGTGGCTACAAGAGCTGATATAACTATTATTTCACAAAAATCTTGGAATTCAAATTTTGAAAGGGTTATATTTTTTCTAGGAGTTGGAAAGTTATCTCAGATAAAACAAAGTGTGGGATGGGTTAACTCTGTAGGACCAGAGGTCAGATAGGAAAGGTAAGGACTTATGTAATGCCATACCCATAACTTTATGGGGAATGGATGTTTACAACAGTAGGGTACTCGGACTAATATTCCTGCAATCTAGAGGCAGCTCAGAAAGAAATAAAGGGTAAAATGTTAGATGTTCCTGGATAATCATATAGGTCATCAAAAACAGCCCTAGATAGGATTAATAGTACTCTGCTAACTTTCAATTTTCTGAATACTGATAAGAAACATCAACAGCCAAGAGACATTGGATTGGGGGGGGGGGNGGAAACACTGTAGAATTAAATCAGCCTATATATTATAGGGATGCGTTAACATTAGAATGGAAGCCAGCAAACGTTTCGCACTGGGGATGCAGACTGGTGTGTATTTCTTCAGGAAATAAAAGGCTGTGGTTACCATCAAAACAGATAAAGATGAAAACTGAGCAGAAGAGGTCTCTTGAAAAACCTTGACCACTGACCCAAAAAGCACTTATTGCATTGAAAATGTCTTAATTTATAATTTCCCACTACACACAGTACAATTCATGGCTTAAAACAGAAACGAGGGGGTGTGTAGTGACAATTTTAGAAATTTTCTTTCTTTAAAAAACACAGAAATAGTAAAAGAAAGTGTTTTTGTTTTAATCCCAGGTGTGGGGCGTATGGGGCTGCTTCAGACTGTCCACAGCAGCTGACTATGATTTGCCTCATGCTCTGGCACAGGCGTGGTTTTGCCAGCTGCAGATAGTTTCTGCAATTATATGATGCTTGGAATTTTGGAAACTTTCAGTGGGTATATAAACTCTGGAGCCCTGATAGGTGGTGTTGGTCGTTTAAGGGGGTTGGTTGTAGTTTGTTAGTAACTGTGGTCAAAGAAGAAACAAAAGGAAAGAAATTAAATTTAGTGAATTTTCCTAATTCCTTTTCCCCCCTCTATTCTTGTTTCTTTCCTATCATGGGGGACAAGTCAAGGAGGATAAAGGGTGGGAAAAGAAGAACCCACAAAGTAGCAAAGACCAGCCACACACCTTTGATATATATAATTTTCATTCCCCCCATTTTAGCAAAGACTAGACTACATCTTAGAATGTGACATCTTGAGATCTTCCAGCCCGACTTTGTTGGTGTGGAACGTTCTTTCTCTAACACCAAGTCATTGTTATAGGAACAACACTCTCACATAGCATCACTTATGTCTTCCTTTCCCTTCCAGAATGACCTTCCCTAAACTTTCACATCTCGGCCAACACAGAAAGCAATTTTAAAGGTGCCTCAACATGACACATCCTTTGATTTCTGTACCTCATGTTGATTTCTCTTGACTTTTCAGAGCTCTTGGGGTCTGTAGCCAAAGTTCCAGTTGTGCGCTACTGTGAAAATTGTTTTGTTGTTGTTTTACATGTGCAATATCTACTTACCAAGACTGTAAACTCTTTAATATGTCCATAAAATATTATATAATCTTGAACTTTTCTGCAACAGCTATGAACACTAGAGAGATGAATAAACGACAGATGATTGATTAAAACAAAATGAAGGTCAAATCAATCAGTTTAATTGAAAACACATCACATAGAAAATGAGTGTGAGTTTTACAATTCGCTTCAAAGGTTCAGTTTAGGTACAGTCTTTCAAAATAGTCAACCGAGGCTTCAAGACAACCAAATCATTTTTTTTAATTATTATTATTATTTTCTTTATTTACATTTCAAATGCTATCCCGAAAGTTTCCTATACCCTCCCCCCNCCTCTGCTCCCCTACCCACCCACTCCCACTACTTGGCCCAGGCCTTGCCTTGTGCTGGGTCATATAAAGTTTGCAAGACCAAGGGGCCTCT
>NC_034591.1:155009884-155017909 GCF_900095145.1 Mus pahari
AAATCATTTTTAATTATGTACACATTTCCTTTTTTTTTTTTCTTGGTTTTTCAAGACAGGGTTTCTCTGTATAGCCCTGGCTGTCCTAGAACTCACTTTGTAGACCAGGCTGGCCTCAAACTCAGAAATCCTCCTGCCTCTGCCTCCCAAGTGGTGGGATTAAAGGCGTGTGCCACCACCATTCCATTTCCCATACAAAATGGCACAGGGAAGGATGAGGGACAACTGCCCCAATGGGTACTAGAACAGAGAGAGACCCTAGTCTGACATAACACTTTGGATGATGACTGTGAATAACATTTGGACACTGCAAAACACTAGAAGGATTTTTAATGTTATCATAAAGAATTGAGAAGTATCTTAGCAGACAAATATTTTAATTTGATTTAAACATTACATCATATACACATGATGAACCATCCCATGGATCTCTATTGATATATTTGATGTTTTAGGTGTCCATTTAAAAATAAACTTTAATGACTTTTATCTAAAGGTACTTTTGATTTTTATTAGTATTCATTTAAATGTGTGTGTAGAAAGGGCATTGAGAAGTATGTGCATGTGTTTATAGGTGCCCAGACAGGACAGAGGCATTGGGTTTGCCTGGAGCTAGCATTTACAGTGGTGAGCTGCCTGACATAGGAGCTGGAAACCAAACTCAAATGCAGTATGCATTATTTTAACTGCTAAGTCATCTCTACAGTCCTGCCTAGAATAAAATTTTAAAATAAGAGAGTGTGTGTGTGTATTGCATACATTACATGCCAGGAATGTAGTTCAGTTGATTGTGTGCCTGCCTGTCATGAGTAAAGCCCTAGGTTTGATCCCTAGCATCACATAAACTGGGTGATAGCACTCGAGAAATAAAAGCAGGGAGATCAGAAAATTCACGATCATCCTTGCCTACATAGCAAGCCAGTAACCAACATGACCTACATGAGACCTTGTCCCAAAAGAATTAAAATGAAACAAAATGGTACCTAGGTCCAAAGGATGATGGGATTACATATAAACTATACATAGTCATACTAAAGCCACATGGTCAACTGTGTGCACTCTGGCATTAGGTTTGGATTTGATTCCCAACTCACCCTATGCGTAGTTTTAACTTGGCAGTTCTCAATAAATCTGAAAGAGGGATAATGGCCTATACTGATACTATATACAAATATAGGGACTCGATCTGCCTTTGAGCCTATCCAGAAATTGATAAAGACTTCATGATACTGAAGAGTTTGACTGTAATCTGTATGCGTGTGTGGTGTATATGCATATGTGTACACAGGTGTGTGTACCACACACACACACACACACACACACACAGAGGAAGATGTTGGATCACCTACTCTATCATTTTCTGCTTTAACCCCTTGAGTTAGTCTCTCACTGAACCTGGAGCTCAGCTGGCAGCCAGCAAGCCCCTGATTCTGTTCCCTCTCCTGCTGCACTGGGGTCACAGATGCACTGGCACATGCCCAGCCTTTTTACATTGACTTTGGGAATTTGAACTCAGTTGCTCATGTGCAATAAGGGATCTTCCCAGCTGCGCCATCTCTCCAGCCCTACAAATGTTATCATAAACAACTGACTTCAAACTGCATCTTGGTTTCTGTAAAAACTGGAGAGGTGTGACCACTGTGAACTCTTCAGAGGGCGCACATTTTAAAAATACTTTGCATACAGCTGTTGCTATTATCACTCTTGTCAAATCTATGCTTTTCCTATTACAGTGAAGTGTACACCATACCTGTTGCAACGATTTAACTCCTGTAACCCTCAGGAAGGTAAATCTGTGATTAACTCTTCACCTTTGTATTCACAGATAAAAGGATGTGATGTCTCTTGGAGCCACAAATTAAAAGACAACGTTTTAATCCCTAACCTGTAAGGGCTATTGTGGTTTCCCTGTTGAATGTTTAAATGCTAATCAATTTAGGGATTATTAACTTATTAGCAGACCATTTTTGTTGGGTTTTAAAGGACAGCAATGATGGTAATCCCACCACCCACAAATAAGCACTCTCTTATGTTTGATCAACACAGGGCTCTGTAACCCTGGCTGCACGCTGCCTGTTAACTGGGTTCTCTCATCAAATGCACAAATACAAATCAAATACCCTTTGTTTGCCTCCCACATATCCTAAACGTGGCAGCTTAATTACTCCTCTCTGATTTGCTAAAGAGTAAACCAAGGACAGAGAAAGGACATGTCTCCTTGCCTTAGCCTTCCTTGGGAGGTAGCACTGTCCAACTGGCATACTTAGATAAAACTCAAACCATCAAGATCTCCTTGTGAACGAGAACGGCGACGTCTCATTCAAATCAACACGTACGTATGAAAATAAAATGCGAGCTCCAGCCACTGTTAAGCATAGTGCAGAGGTAATTAGCGTAATGGAAAAGCCTGTTTCAGTCAGGAGATTTGGTTTTTTCCTTTTTCAAGTTTGTGGCACTGGTAACACGCATGAAATATTTTCCTAGCTTTGCTGAAGCACTCAGCCATTCAGGCGAGCTGGCCGGGTTCCTAAAATGGCGTTTGTTTCCTATGTGTTTACTAGGCCCTGTAGGTCCTGGGCCATCTCTCAGGATCTGTACTCCTCCACTCAGTGGCTTCAGAGCCTCTCTCTGTTGTGGCTTTTCTCGAGTGGTGAGGAGCTCATGCCTTAGAAATGCATCTGCTTTTACATCTCCTATTTGCAGAAGTCATACGTGTTCCCAGATGATCTTCTGTTTAATCCAGTAATCCTTCTTATCTCCCTGCTTCCACATGGCCTTCCTCCTTGTTAAGACCCCATCACTTTATCTCACTTTTAATATCCATGTGTTCAGGATGTCTGTGATGAAAATAGCAAGCAACTCTTCCTACACCTATCTTTTAGCCTATGTGCCCATTTTTTTCTGGATATGTGAAAATGTTGTTATATATACAAATAAATGTAGTTTGTGATGAAAACAATAAATTAATACTAAGCATGTGTTCATGGCTTTAAAGATTTATTTTTAATTTCATGCATGGGAGAGGGGATATGCATACTTGGATGCAGGTGCCTAGGAGTCCAGAATAGACAGACCATTCCTTGATGTTGGAGTGACAGGTGGTTATAAGCCAACCAATGTGTGTGCTGGGAAGTGAACTCAGGTCCTGTACAAAAGCAGGACACACTCTTAACTGCTGAGCCAGTTCCCCGGCCCTGTATCTGTTCACTAGTAAAATTATAAAATGGCATTATAATTTAAAAGGTTACTAAAACAATGACGTGATAGAAAATAAATGATAAATGGATAAATAGATGATAGATACATAGAGATAGATAGATGATAAATACATAGATAGTTGATTGATAGATAGATAGATGATAGACAGATGATAGATAGACAGACAGACAGAAAGACAAACAGACAGAATAGGCAGATACAGAAAATTAGAATTTGTCTAAAATGAACTTAACTCACCGGCTATATAAACACTCAAAAATTCTGTGCTCAAATGTGATGTGAGAAAGTGTTTTGTTTCTAATAGCCCCTCTGTGGAGGGATCCAATGGAACATCCTTACACAGGACAAATGAAGTTTGGAACACCATGCTGTGTAAAATATTGCTAAGTCCGTAGGAACTGGAATGACTCCCAGGGATGTCCTTTCTTTAAACCAACTTGGACAGGATTGGAGACAGATATCCAGAGCAGAGTTCCTGGAGTTTCTGTGTAAAAATTGAGCCTTCAGCCAGCCTTAGACCAACAGAACCTCAGGAAAAGCTAGACCAATCATGGGAGTTGGTGGCTCTCCAACCTGGTGGTATTGCTAGCAGAGACGGGGACAAGAGATAGACATATCATCTGCACAATGATTCTCCAGTTTTAAACTTGGTCACAAAGACCATCTACCAACCCATACTGTGCCCCAGCCCCTCAGCTCTTAATGTGGGGCCATCTTGAAATGCCCTCCAGGGTTCTGTGAAGCAGCAGCTGAAAGCTACCCATAGGTAGCTGCTGACCCAACTCTGCAAGCCAACTAGGTAGCCATAGGCACCTTCTCATGACCCCAGCAAACACCAAGAGAGCTTCCCCTAAGTGGCTTAGCCCTTAGAAGCTGACAGAATCAGAAAAGTAGCCCCCATGGTTCTGGAACTAAATCAACACACTTGCATACAAAGGCAGTAAGAATGTAGTGGATACCTGTACACAGCAGAAAGGCCTAGGCCCTTCCTCTCACTGTTGAACAGCTCAGAATGAATCAAAGAATTAAACCAAAGCTGCTTAAAGAAAATGCAGTGCAAATGTTTCAGAACATTACCCTGGGCAAATATATCTTGGCTTGATCCCAAAAGCAAAACCTGGCAAATGGGATTCCCTAAAAATCCGCACAACAAAGGAAGCGATTAACAACTGAAGAGACAACATACAGAATGAGAGAAAAATATTCGAAAACTCTTCACCCATCAGGGGACTAATAGCCAGAGCATAAAGGGAACACAACTTGGGCTGTGAATGTAACTCAGTGAAGGGCTGTGTGTGTGTGTGTGTGTGTGTGTCCCCAAAGAAAAGAATCAAGTGGGCAAACGACCTGCGCAGACATTCTTCTAACAAGACCAACAAATGTTGGTCAGGCATAAGAGAAACAATCCACTATGTCAGAGAAATGCAAATCAACACTAAAGTGAGATACTGGCTTACCCCCAAAAGAGTAAATACCATCAAAAATAATTTTTAAGAAGAGATTGGTTTGGGTGGAGAGATGGCTCAGTGGGTAATATGTTTGCCACAAAAACTTGCAGACCAGAATCTGATCACCAGAACTCACAGAAATTGCAGGAAGTGGCAGAGGGTGCCTGTAACCCAGTGCTGAGGGAGGACTGAGGGACAGGCAGATCCTCAGGTCTCACTTACCATCCAGCCTACCCAAAACAGGAAGTTCTGGGTTTGCTTGAAGATCCTACCTCAAAGAATTGAGTGTAGAGAAATAGAGAAAAAGACCGAAGTTTAGTTGTGGCCTCTATTGTCCGCACACAAAGCTTCCAACCATCCGATCTCACAAAGTGGCAAGTCCTGGCTAGGTTTGGTGGGAAACCCCGCCCCCATCTCTATCTCTATCATCTCTCAGTCATTTCAGTGAGAAATCTCTCCATGAGCTCATCAAGTTTGAACCCTTGGTCCCCAGTTAGTAATAATGTTTGGGGAGGCTACGGAACCTTGCTACTTCGTCTCTGGGGGTGGAGGTGGGGTATTGCCTTACCCCACTTCCGGTTTGGTCTCTCTACTTTGTGTCTGCGGGATTGAAGGTGTGAAGGCATGAAGGTGTGTGCCCTCAGCTCTCTGCTCCAGCAGCCTGCTCACCACACCTTCTCTGTCATCATGGTCTCTCCCTCTGGAGCCACACACGAAAGTAAACTCTTGCCTCTTAAGTCACCTTGGATCAGGGTATTTCCTGCCAGCACAAAAAGTAATGAATACATCCTGTCTCGAAGACTAAGGTGGAATCGGGTGGAATCGGGTGGAATCGGGTGGAATCGGGTGGAATCGGGTGGAATTGGGTGGAATCCTAGTACTCAGGAGGCAGAGGCAGGCAGAGCTCTGTGAATTCCAAGCAATCCAGATCTATACAGTAAGACTCTGCCTCAGTATACCAATCAATTAATAAATCAATAAGATGGATAGCAATAGAGGAAGACTCGTAGCATTGACATTTGGCCTCCACTACGCATGTACAAGCATACAAGACACACAAAATGTCATTTCAAATGTTTTACAGATTCAGAAAGAGAAATAATACATATTTCGTCTCAGATGTGAAAAGATGTGTGTGTGTGGGGGGGGGTGTGTATATGCCACAAATTAAGAAAAGGCGTGGTAAAAGGGAAAAGAGATATTAAGAGATGTGGCAAATCACTACACCCTGCATGGCTTGCTCTTAGAAATCTGACTAAGGTGACCAGTCAGTGGAGAAAGGACAGACATACAGACACGGGTATGGACAACCTGGGATGGGGTGTGCCATGCGCACTCTGATGGAGTAGCACCAACAGAGATGTGCCTGCCTCTGCCTCCTGAACCTCTGTGGGTTTACTATATACAGCACTAGGAGGAAGAGTTAGCTGGTCTCAGCAGGAATTCTCTGTGGCCAGAAGTCTTCGGCTGTAAGCATCCTGGAGAATGAAGCTGCAGTTGCTAGGTTTTGCGTCCATTGATCAATCATTCCTAAAACTCACGCTTGGACCGGAAGGCAGCTTTGCCAGCCTCCAGAGCCTGACTGAAGAAGAGCTTTGCTGTCTTCCTGAGTCTAGAAGAAGAAAGGAAGTCAGCCAGGGGAAAGAAAGTAGAAGACAGCAATTGGGGAAAGCAATGAAGGAAGACAATATAAAAGAGCACATCTATAAAGAATCCAATTATTTTCTATTCTAAAAAAAATTAACTTCAAATGAATAAAAATAAAGTGTATTCACACAGATGTAGTCACAAAATAAAAAAAAATCTCGTAAAGCTTTGGTTAAGTGATAGGTCAGTCAGCTAGGGGACACTTCACATTTTATCAGGCATTTCTCCTCACAATTGTGCCTTACTCATTTTTCTGATGCTGATATAAAAATATCCTGATAATATCCTCCAGCAACTGGGGGGGTGGGAAGGAAGACAGGGATGGGACGACAGGACATAACAGCCAAACATCAGCTGGAGCCTGGGAGTCTGTGGAAGATTGAAGGATAGAAGTGAGCAAGTGGGGGAAGGGGGTCAAGGACACCACTAGAAGACCCACAGAGTCAACTAACCTGGAACCGTGGAGGCTTACAGAGACTGAACCACCAACCAGAGAGCATGCAGGAACTGGATCTAGAACCCCTACACATTTGTGGCAAATCCGCAGCTTGGTCTTCATGTGGGCCTCCTAACAAATGCAGTGGGGGCTATCTTGGTCTTTTTTCCCTACCATTGATGCCCTTCCCCTACCTGGATTGCCTGGTTGGGACTCAATGGGAGAGGATTTGCCTAGTCCCACCCTGGGGTGGTACTTCAGAGAAGGGGAGGAGCCGACTGGGTGGGATTTGTAAAGGTGGGACTGGGACAAGAAGAGGAAGTAGGCTGTAATCAGGATGTAAAGTGAATGAAAAAAATATATATCCTGACAAGTGTCTTACAAAGAGAAAATTTGTTTCGCCTTACAGTTCCAAAGGGATACAGTCAGCCCTTTGTGATGGGAAAGGCTTGGTGGTAGGTGCATGAGGCCAAGATTCCAGAGAAAACATGAAGAGGGCAGACTATAAAACCTCAAAGGTCTGCCAAGTGAACTCTGCCTCTAGCAAGACTCCATCTCCAAAAGATCTATTCATCTTCCCAAATGGTCAAACATATGTGTTTATGGGAAGATATTGAACATCACAATGACTTACAAGGTCTACTTTAGAAGTTGTTCAATAACATTCTAGTTTCTGTGTTTTGTTCATTTGTGATGGGGTCTCACTATGCCGTCTAGAGTATCTTCCAAACCATGGTCCCCTGCAGGAGCCTCCTACTTGCAGGGATTAGAGCATGTGCCACTCCACTCAGCTAAATTCTAGTCATTTTAGATCACATAAAATGAACATCCCTCCTCCAAAATTCAGCTGATATATGATTAAATTCAAGAGCGTAGTTAAAACTGAGGCCATTGAGCAAAAGGAATGAAGAGAGAAGGTTATTATGTAAAACAGTGAAGAAAAAAAAGTGTGGGGGAAAGCCAAAGAACTGTGCTATGTCATACCGTAGCTCCAGGAGGAAAGATCTGTGCTATGTCACACTGTAGCTCCAGAAAGGCAGGACTGTGCTATGTCACACTGTAGCTCCAGGAGGGAAGATGTGTGCTATGTCACACTGTAGCTCCAGAAAGGCAGGACTGTGCTATGTCACACTGTAGCTCCAGGAGGAAAGAACTGTGCTATGTCACACTGTAGCTCCAGGAGGGAAGATCTGTGCTATGTCACACTGTAGCTCCAGAAAGGCAGAACTGTGCTATGTCACACTGTAGCTCCAGAAAGGTAGAACTGTGCTATGT
>NC_034591.1:155018261-155021134 GCF_900095145.1 Mus pahari
AGAACTGTGCTATGTCACACTGTAGCTCCAGAAAGGCAGAACTGTGCTATGTCACACTGTAGCTCCAGGAGGAAAGAACTGTGCTATGTCACACTGTAGCTCCAGGAGGAAAGTCCCATGTGACATTTAAGTTGATCAGACCTGAACTTGAAGCTTGTGCCAAAGCCTTGGATTAAAATCTGATGACAGAAAGGTTTTACTCATCTTTGTTTATTTAAAAGATCATTCATCTGTGCTACTCATTACTAATTCTGGGAATGTTTAAGATTATGTATCACATGATACTGTAATTGTAACTAATATGCCTACCATATGTGCACCAAGTTTATCTCAATGAATCTGCCAATGCTGTAGAATGACGCTGGCCATCTTTCACCACATCATGTCGTTGGAAAACAAAGCACCATCCATTAACAGTTTGAGAAAGATATTTTTTTCTAAGCAGTCCTTGTGAAAATGCAGATTTATGTGAAGAATTCAAAGGCAGTTAAGCAACACCAGCAGTAGATGAATGGAAACTACTAGCTTCTAGTTCATTTGGGTCTGTCTGAAATGACTATCACAGATCAGCTGAGACTAGGTCATGTTTAAACACCAGAACTTCATTTTGTTTTGTTTTTGTTTTTTTGTATATAGCTCTGGATGTAGGGAAGGTCCAGGGATGGCATCTACTGAGAGCATTCTTGCTAAGTCATACGATTCCTGCTAAGTCACACCATTCTTGCTAAGTCATACCATTCTTGCTAAGTCATGCCATGCTGGAAGGTGGAAGGGGAAGAGGGTCAAAGGTATCTATGTGCATTACTTTTATACCAAACTTACTCTCACTATAATGAACCTGGTCCTTGCCTGAGGGCAGAAGACCCACAACCTACTCATCTTCCCTCTCCTTACTGCAGATTACATCCCTAACACATGATCTTTGGGAGGCACCTTTACCACCATGACAACTGTGACAGTTTCCTCCTTCTCAACTGCATATTTGTTATCCCATGCATAAGTATTTAAATTTCCAAAAGCTCCAAAAATATTAAAATTTCCTTCCCTTCATTCCTCCTAAACCTATGTATTCCCTAAATCCTACTCTCATAGAGGAAGTCTTTATTGACCTTAGAGACCTAGAAGAGTCAGGCAGGGCATGTGGAGGGAGGGAAGACTCCATAACCCCTCCAGGTCCTAGAGCCACCCTTAACCAAGGAACCTTTCTTAGCAGGTATATCTGTCCCCACTGACTTTGAATTTTGAGAAATTCCGAAGAGAGACAGGGGTGGGGAGGACTTCATTGATCTAAAAGCAAACAGAATGTGGCTCAAAGTCTCTCAAGAAAACAAGTTACCTTGTGGAGGGCTAGGCTACCCTTCCCAGTGCAATGGCAAAGACTCTCAGGAAAATGACAGTTACCTTGTGGGGAGTCAGCCCGCCCTGTGCAATGGCTTGCTATCTGAAATTAGGCAATCAAATGCTTTTTTTTTTTTCTTCAAAGACATTGACTAGTCAGGCGCATCACTGTTCAAAATAGATGGTTCCAGTAAATGGGGTCTGATACAGGATCATCTCCATTTATTTCCATCTGTGTTTCAACAGTTACAGCCCTACTAAATAATATGTCTCACCCAAAACACCAGTGGTAAGGTGACTGACTCTTCCTGGGGTGACCTGATCCAAATGCCACACAGAAAAACACACTGTGGAGAGCTAAAAATAAATGCAGCTGGAGCGAGGGCTCCCCTGTCTCATCTTCCACACTGGGGTATTATTCCAATTTTAATGATCTGCCTCGACTTTTTCATAAACTTGACTCCTTTTGAAGGAAGGACAGGAAACCTATTGAAACACACTAATCTCCTTGAAATGTCTCTGGCTACAGAGCGGTGGGAATATATGCTCTGCTGTAAAGAAGGCGAGAGGAGAATAAAGCAGTCACAGCTGCATTGCTTCAGTGTCCTGTAATATACTGTCTTCGCTGTGGAGAGAGGAGGCATTTGGGTTGTAAGATTGTATTTTCATTGCTAAAGTATTTCTTTAAAAGAATGGAGAACATCAAAGTCTTCCACCATTACCCCACCCCTCCACCTCCAAATAAATCTTTTCTCTAAATATTTATGCTTCAAAACTTTGTGGGCAACCCAATGCAGTCATTTGATTTTCTGTACATCTGGCTGTCGTTTCTTCCCAAAGGAAAATGTAAGCATTTCCCCGTGAGGAAGAGCTCATTTATAAAGCTGAACTGCATTCTATACTGATTTAATATTTAAGTTTTGCTCTGAAAGGCAGAGGCAGTGAAGAAGCTACTAAGATCCGAGCACTTTCAGTGCATTCAGAGTTCTGACATCGGGGGCTGTGGAGGTGGCTCAGTGGGTGAGGCAGCTTGCTCTGCAAGCAGTAAGATCTGAGTAGAAATCCCTAGCATCTACATGGACACACATGCCTGTAATCCCAGTACTGGACAATAGAGACAAGCACATCTTAGCAGTTCACTGTCTGGCCTACCTGGTTCCCTGAGGGACCCCATCCTAAGAGGTAAATAGAGAGCAAGAAAAGACAACATCTGACCCCCTCCTCTGGCCTCCATATGTCTATGTACAGGCATGCACACACTCATGTGCACATGTGTGTGCATAAACACACACAGAGAGAGACACAGAACATTTCAATTTTCTTCTGGCAAGGGACTGGAGAAGTAGGTCAGTGGTTAAGAGTTCTGGTTGCTCTTCTGACTTCAGGCCCCAGCACCCACCTTAGAGAGCTCACAAGTACCTGTAACTCCAGCTCCAGGGGACCTGGTGCCATCTTCTGACCCCTACTAACACCTGTACACATATCTCTCTCTCTCTCTCTCTCTCTCTCTCTCTCTCTCTCTCTCTCTCTCTCTC
>NC_034591.1:155021454-155032501 GCF_900095145.1 Mus pahari
AAGAAAGAAAGAAAGAAAGAAAGAAAGAAAGAAAGAAAGAAAGAAAGAAAGAAAGAAAGAAAAAGAAAATGTTCCAAACCTCAAGGTCAAATTAATTTACTTGCCTTACAATCCACCACTTATCTCTCTCGTTGGTGGCGTGAACCTGGGAGAGCAGAGCCTAAAAATGAGGTGGACTAAAGTCTCACGCAGCAGCCAGCTTTACTCAGAGCATCAGACAGTTCACACTCTGAGGGCTAACAAGAGTCACCTGAGTAAGAACACAACCACAGGGACGAGACCCACATGGCAAAAACATGTTTTTCCATAGAGGCATACAAAGACTAGCTAGCCATAACAAGCTAAAGTAGACTCACTCCTATCCGATACACCTGGGAGGGGTACTCGAGTACATTCCAAGAACAATTCTGTGCTTTGAAGAAACTGAGGTCCCAAGACTCTTCTCTCGTGTTCTTGGAGTTTCCTTACACTCAGAATTCTCACATGACTCCATTCTCAGACCGTGTTCCAACATCCATCAATTACTTAAACTTGTACCACGCATTTGTCCCACTGTGTCTTTTGCCCAGTCCCTCAGCACACTAGCACCACCAGGAAGGCCACATGCCAGCTACCTCCCAAGATGCTCCATACATATGCCCCAGTCAGAGCAGGTCTGAGCACCCAGAATGGGGGTGGAGGTCAGCAGACGTCCCCAGCAGCACCACTGCTATGCACTCCCAAGCTATGGCCAAAGCTCACATGATCCCCCAAGTTAGTGTGTTGCTTTAGAGGTTTGCCATGGGCTCTCTTCCTCTGTAGGACTTGCTCCAAAAGAAGGAAGGAGAAATGGGAATGCAAAGCCCAAGGTGAAGAAAGATGGCTAAGAGCTTGAATCCTGGCCTCCAAGACCAGAAAACAGAAAGAACTCAAGCATACTTTGGGGCCAGAAAGTAGCTGGGTTAGGTGCGGGACTCTTGGCTGGGTTAGGTGTGGGACTCTTGTTTGGGTTAGTGTGGGACTCTCTTCCTTCCACCTCAGCTGAGCGCCACATCCATTTAGTGAGATAATTTCATTAAAACTGATCCCACTTAAACGTCATGGGAGTCTAAAAGCATTAATGTTTTCTTGAATAAAATGACAATATTTCTGAAGCACAACGGACGCATTCTGAAAGGGGAAAAGAGCCAGACACACAGATTCTAACATAGACATCAACTGTGGTATGGGATGTCTCCGTTAGATTTTTAATGTCAACTTGACACAGTGTAGAGCCACCTGGGAAGAGGGAATCGCAGTTGAAGCGTTGTCTCCACCATACTGGCCTGTGATCTTGTCTGCAGGGCGTTGTCTTGGTTACTAATTAATGTAGTGGACAGTGCCATCCGTAGGCCCGTGGGCACGGGCTATGTAAGAAAGGCAGTCAAATGTTAGCAGTTGAGCCAGCAAGCAGTGTGTCTCCATAAATTCTGCTTCAAGCTTGACTTCCTGCCCTTCCCTCAGTGACAGGGTGGAATCTGCAATGACAAACCAAGTCAATGCTTTCCTCACCAGGTTGCTTTTATTCAGAGTGTTTTTATCTCCACCAGGAAAACAAAACAAAACAAGCTAGAATGGGGGGGGGGGCACAGGTATAATATGCTCAGACTAAAAAGACAAGAAAGATTGCAAAACCAGGTTCTCTCCATCAGGGAGCTGCATCTGAGACCAGGAGCCTGTGCTGGGCTTTGATCTGGGTAAATGCTTTCATGAATATATACCACAGTTCTTACACAACATGTTTGTTTGAGCACTTTCTGTATGTACCTTACGAAAGTTTTTTTTTTTGTTTTTTTTTTTTCTGGTTTTTTTTTTTTTTTGGTTTTTAGAGACAGTGTCTCACTGTGCAGCCGGAATGAGCCTCCAAACAATGGAAATCCTATCTCAAACCTTTCCAGTGCTAGGACTGTAAGTATGAACAGCACGTTAAACAACTTTTTAAAAGAAAAGGGACCTCAGTGATTTTGGTTTGAAGACATCTTATGACACAGAAAAATAAAGAAAATAGCACAAGCTACCAAAGGGCAGCCACAGAAGGGCATGGCCATGCACCTCTGAGCCACAAATGCAATGTCAGACTGGTGGGCAAGACTAGAACAAAATAAAATCCTTAGGGGATGATGGGCTTTGAGTGTTCATTGTCTGTTTTGGAAAAGACATTTAATTGCATACTCACATCATTTAATAGTTAATTAATTACATGTTTGTCCGATATCAGTCATGAGACTCCTGAAACCTGTAGTGTCTCTGGTCTGTCTTATGTAGGTATTTCCAGCATTATCAACAAAGGTCTTAACTTGATAAAGAGTTCCATCCAGCCGAATCCAGGATGCCAACTACCAACCCCCACAATCCATTCTTACATAGTCGGTGTTCTATAGCACTAACAACACACACAGCTGATACTACATTGTAACACTCAGTGCAGCTGATACTGCATTGTAACACTCGTTGCTTAACCTGAATCAGACATCTGGATTGCTCAAGGTTGGCCAGAGTGAAAGAGTCCCCAAGTTTATGTAGACATGGTTAAAGGCTTACTTGATAGGCCAGGTCAGAGAGAGTTTGGTATCGCGTGGGAAGGAAGTGAGCAAGGAAGTTAGTATCATGTACATCAGGATGAGTGCAGCTATTAACAAAGCCTGGTGCAGAGGAGGTCATGGTTGGGTATGAGAGGAGAAAGGTGTATTATCTAAGAGGAGCTATGAAAGCAAGTGGGGGGGAGGGGGTTCGGCAAGCTCTAAGAGAGACACAAGGTTGAGTAGTAAATGGCCACTAACAGCAAACACTGCTGTCTCAGTGCTGTGGGAGCCCAACTTTCATGGTCCCTAAGCCACATGAAATACAATCCAAAAATAAATTACAAAGGGGAAAAACTGTCACTACTATAAAATGCAAGGCTCTAAACAGTAGCTAGAGGCAGAAGAGTTCAAAGTCACCCTCAGCTGTAAACCAAGTTTGAGACCAGCTTGTGCTACAAGAGACTCCGTCTCAGATAGATAGATAGATAGATAGATAGATAGATAGATAGATAGATAGATAGATAGATAGATAGACAATTAGATAGATTGGTTCCTTTGAAAACCTGATCTCACAGCATCATATAAATAGAAACCCAGTCTCATGATAGAAGTAGAAATGAATAAATGGATAGTTTAAATGGTCCTAAGTCCTACCCAAACATAATCAGTATAACATAAAAAAGTTTCAATTATTACAAAACTATAAATGGTGTTTCAGAACTTCCTGTGCCTGTATGGGAACCTTAGAACTCGGTGGCTGTGGATAGCAACTTTTTAAATTTAAAAGAATAGCTACATATCACAATGTAGGAAGCTGTAGAGTTTGAGCCCTAATTGGATACAGGTGTCAAATGATAGGTTTGTCCAAAATCTAAAACTCCTGCCATATTCTATCCTGCTAAGCTGGTCTCAGCCATACTGTCTTGCCAGTTTTTACTTGAGGGACCCAGGGAAGGCACTTTATTTTTCTGTTCCAGTGTTAAACTCACTTATATAAATCTACCATTATTGTTTACACACACATACACACACACACACATACACACACACACATATTTCTGCTTGTAACCTAATAGATGTTAGACCTGTTATCTGAACATTAAAACCTCACCTATTGTCAGATATATATCTATTATATATTGTTTATATATACATATATGTAATAGTTGAGGCGACACTTATGTTTACTGTAGTGATGGTAGAGACTCCTCAAGGTCCAATTCTCTGTGGCAGAACACATTAGACAAGAAGAGGTCTAGCCCATGTCATGAAGGTTTATAACCTCAGCAGGGCAGACAAACCTGACTCTCAGCTTTCAGGGAAGACAGTTACTACACGAATTCGTTTGCTTTAGAAACCTTTCTAATTATACAGAGAATTATGGGACTGAGAGAAAAACGTCATTTTGGAAAGATGGATACCTGATGCTTTTCCTATCACCCCACTCTGAGTCTTGCCTGGGGGGCTCCTGGAGGAGGCAAAGACAAAGTCTTCCAGGCGGCTGCCCGCACCTAACGATTAGATGCTGCGGGCATCCGTGGAAGTGCACCAGGGAAACCAGCAGTGAGGCTCCATGGGTCCCCTTTAATCTGTTCTCAAACCAAAGCCTGGGAAACAAGAGAGCTTGTTGTTTTAACTGAGGTCTTGCCTCAAGATGACTACCCTGAGTGGCCACACAAATAAACTATGTCAAGACTCTCAGGATGCGTGCCTATGACTGGAAGCAGATCTTCCCAGCGACATCCTCCCTACCCGCCAAAGTCCTCGTCTGCTTACGACCTAAATTAGAAGAGATGCTAAACCTGTTCCCTGCACATCCATAAATATTGAGTCTTATGTTCTTGAAACGTTGGAAGAGTCATAGCCTTCAAGAAAAAGAATTTACTTATGTGTTGGCTGTTTATAAAGATAGGCTCTCAGGTAGCCCTGGACCCGGAGCCTCTAGGCAGCAAGGATGGCCTTGGATTTCTGATCCTCCTGCCTCTACTTTCTGAGCACTGCGAGGGTACTAACGACCACACCAGGTTTTAAGGTGTTAGGGGTAGAACTCAGGCTTCCTTGGCAGCATGAAGCCGCATCCACAGCCAGCTTCCTTCGTTACAGTCATAGCCCATGGATGGAGCGGTGGTTTGGTAGTTAAGAGTGTTCGCTGCTTTCTTGCTGAGCACAGTTGCCAGCCCCCAAATTGGTGCTCACAACTACCTGTAACTCTAGCTTCAGAACTCTCTTCTGGCCAGAGCAGGCACTGCACTCAAACACAAACCCACACTCAGACAGACAGACATGTAAAATAAAAAGGCCTGACCTACTGAGAAAAGACACCCCCCCCCCACTGCTATTCAGTTGCTCCTCCCACTGCTTTCTGTACGCCAATCACATGAGGCAATTTCAAGAGACTGTGGTGTCCCTCTCCTTTCTCTTAGCACGCTGGAACAGCAAAGTACACGGTAAATGCAGAGCTGCAGAGCGTTAAAGGGTCTCAGAGGTAATGGGTCAGCCAGGCTCCATTATGCAGCCACTCCCATCCTGCTCTCTGCCTGGGACACAGGCAGGAGAGGCAGGTGGAGACAGCGACCGACTGCCCAGCCCTCTCCCGTGCCGAGGGAGCAGAGCCATCCTGCCGGATTTGCATCGCCTAGATTCCACTGTGTAAGATCACCACCTCTCCCACCAGGGAAGGCGGACAGAAGCTCCATACTCTTTTATATTTTATGCAGAATGTGAAATTAGTTGAAATCTTTTTGCACACATTCTCTCAAACAAGGGCTGTTTCCTGGGGAGTTTCTCAGTTTAGAGCCCTCTGACCCCCGCTCCCCCCTTCCATCCTACAACTCCTCGAAGTGCATCTCCTCTGCCTCCCACACTCTCCATCTCCGCCTTTGGAGGAGGCAGGAAAACTAATGAATAAAATCACAGGGTACCATCTCAGGAGAATGCAAACAAACCACGGTAGAAAAAATGGCCATAATCTTATGGAGCTGAAATAATTACATCAACTGAATTGGCTGCATACATTTTTATGTTGCATCTCTCAGATCTGCTGGGTTATTATAATATTTCTAACGGTTCTTTTCAATAGACTGGCGGACTCAGGAGCATGGTAGACCTAAAGAAACTCATGATAAAGGATTTTAAAAAAAGAAAGAAAGAAAAAGAAAAAAAGCTGATTTCTGCAGCAGAGCTTCAGGAAACAGTCAGTGACCCAAAGCTCACTGCTGAAATTTTAAATCTTTAATTGACTTTTTATGGGTCTCTACCCTGAATATTGACAGAAGGCTTTCCCTCTATTACATTCTCCATTCTGTTTTGCTCTGTAACTTTGTCTTTTTGTTTTTAAATGTGGGGTATGTATGTATGTACGTGTGTCTGTGTGTGTGTGTGTGAATGTGTGTCGATGTGTGTGTAGGGTACAGGCACGCATGCCACAGCATGTGTTTTTAGATCAAAGAACAATGTGTAAGGGTCATCTTTCTCCTTTCTATCCTGTGGGACCCAGGACTTGAACTCACATCATCAGGCTTGGCAGCTGGTGCCTTTGCCAACTGAGCCAGCTCAGTAATTTCACCTTTTTATCTGAGTCAGGGTCTCTGACTGAGAATCAATGATCCTAGGAATCCACCAGTCTCTGCTCCCCAAACCCCTGGAAGCACAAGTGTGTGCCACCATGACTAGTCCTTCCGGGGGTGCTCTGTGGATCTGAACTCTGGCCCTCATGAGCACATAGTGCTTTTGGCTGTCTGAGTCCTTTGCCCTGGCTTAGAGCATCACCACCCAAACCCAGTGTTTCATACAGTGTGTCTCCCCACATGTAGATATGGTCATACACATTCACACATTTCCAATTATCTTGGGTAGAAATGTGACCAGAAGGGCAGAGATGGTCACAGCCATGGGCTTTCCTACGGTCTCTTTTGCCATTACTTAGTTTTCAAGATACTTCTCCGCCAAGTTTTTCAAAATGTTTTCTGATATAAACTCAAAAGAAAGACCTATTTTTTTCTGCCTGACTATTCTAACCTATTGATGAACGTGAGCATGCTGATAAGCAAATCAATGAGTTTATCATATCAGAATTATAACTGATCTAAAAAGAAACCTGCACTCAGCGTGGTGATGAGAGCTGCCTACTCAGTACTGCCCGCCTCCTTTGATACTCTTAATAGTCTTGGGAGTGAAAGGGAGATGCTCTTTGCTGGGACTCATCTGGTCCTGAGCGGGGCAGGGTGATTTTGGTACCGTGGAACAAATCCTTACATTTGAGATATTGGAGACTGATGGTCAAGCCAGCTTGCTCAATGGGGCAGGCAACCATGACTTCAACACTGAGTCTCTGAGAGCCGCAAAAGGAGAAAGCACGGAGGTGACTGGACAACACACAGCAGCTCATGTAAGAGGCCCCCGGACCTTAGCACCAATGATGCCGTGAAGGGTGTACCATTCAGGCCCTGGGTCCAGCACATAGGCAACCACATCCGCCAAAACAAGAGCAAAGACCTAATCCATCAAAGTCCATAGCTCTGGGAACATCCCTAAATAAACTAACCTTGCTTTTGGCTTCTGTGGTTCCGATCCTGGCTAACTCTTCTTGCCAACTGAGGTGTGTCAAGCCAGGGTGTGGGTTTTGTCCTTAAAAGGTCACCCTGAGAAAGGCTCTGGACTACTCAGGTCTCGAACATCCAGAGTAGTCGCAACCTGCTAATCAAGTCTTTCCATTGGCTGGCACCCGTGTCCATGTGGCCTTTGCTAATGGATGCCTCGCAACACTAAGAGCATTTTGCACTTGTGTGAGACACACCAGCTTGAATCGGCATGAGTGAAAACATGATGCATCTTCTTGATGTAGCAACACTCTAGCTGCCTTTGTGACCAAGCCAGAAAACCATGGGAACAGACCTCATCAATGTGCTGGGGGGGGGGGGGGCAGGGTGTCATTTTTGTATTTATATTCTTAAAGATGTTGTCTCTGTGTGTTCGGTTTTTCACTTTTGTGATTTGATATGTTCCCTCTTGCCCTGCCTTTAGGCTTACTTATTTTTCCCTTACTCTTGGATGATGTGTCCTTTTTATATCAAAGGAGTCTGGTAAAATGTTGTTTCCTTTCTGATAAAAGACTGAGATGGCCTACCTCAAGTCGACCTAGAGTTATAAGGTAACCTGTGTCCTTGTAAACACCCAAACTCATTCAAAAGCTCGAGCATCTCCAAGATGCAAGGGGATGCGATCATTGGAGAGAAGGAAACTGACAGAAAACACATTCCCTTTCTTGCCTTGGCTGCTGCTCTCCCTTCCCCTGGGGGAATGTGGACCCCAGCTGCATCTGAAGGAAGACTCAATCGACACAGCACAGCTGTATCCCTAATGGCTGCTCAGCGGCCTCAGGTCTAGGAATACGCGTGTTCTGTCCTGTAAGCCGGGTTATTTCCCATCAATAGTAGCTCAAGCCACGTTCTGTTTTAGAGAGCTGGGTGGGAGCGGGGGGGGGTGTGTGTGTGGGGGGGGGGGGGGGGGGGGGGGGGTCTGTGAGGTTGGAGACAAGAGGCAAACAGAAACTACAAAAGGAAGCCGAATGTGCAAAATGTGTGCTCGCGAACGCATTTGTTTGGACAAGTTTGTCCGTGGAAAGCTGTAAAGCCAAGCCGGAGAAGTAGCTCGGTTGGTAGTACCCTTGTCATGCATGAAGCCTTGGCCATCCCCAGCGTCACATAAAACTGAGTGTGGTGGCACATACCTATAATCCCAGCACATGGAGAGTGGCGACAGGAGGGTAAGGATTTCAAGGTCATCGTTGTCTACATGGGGACTTTGAGGACAGCTTGAAAACCATCATCATCATTAGAAACTCCAGCTTCTCAAACAAATGGTAGGAACTACACTGTCAAGTAAACCCCAAAATGAAGTTCAACATTCAGACCTCTGTTTGACAGTTCTCCCGTTGGGCAACTTATTTCTCCAGGACAATAAAATGAGTGTGGATTTAGGGAGGAGTTAAATGATAGGATACTTACAAAGCTCTTAGTTCCTAGCATAGGGCCTGCCAACTCTCAGAATTATAATATGAAGATTCGTGTGGGATCGTGAACACCATGTGACACTCACATAATACACAGAGCAGTCATATAGTAGAAAGGCTTGATCCCATGTGGTCCTAGCAGACAGGGCTCAGAAAAAGTTTTCAGTTTGCTCCGTAGAAACTCTGTTGCGCACACACTCCGAGTGGCATGAGCTGAGTGTGATGTCTCAAGGGACAGGGAATCTTGCATTTTATTTATTTACTTCTATGTGTATAGGTGTTTTTCCTGCGTGTACATCTGTGCAATACATGCACCAGTGCCCGCAGAAACCATAAGGGGCCAGAGGAACCCAAGCCTAGAGACCAGACTTGTACACTTCCATGTAGGTGCTGGGACCTCTGGAAGAGCACTTGGCCACTGAGCCATCACTCCAGCCCCTTCCCGTATCCTGTTGGGATTCTTTCAGACCTGTGAGAGGTGAGACATTGCTACTTTTCTGCTTCCATTTGCAGAAGAAACGAAGGAGAAGTTAAGCTTTAGCAATAGCAGGAAGGACAACGGAAGCAAAGACCGTTGCTCTATACTCATTGCACAGACACTACAGCCAGAAAAGATACCCTCTCTGCCACGCCGCAGGACTGTGATTTTCAGTCCCATGGCAACCAAGGCTGACCAGAGAGAGATTCTGACGGTTCATTCTTTTTTCTTTCACAGTATAAGCTTTTCAAAAATTATTTATTATATTGTTTCTCTGGTGTTTGTGTATGTGTGTGGAGGTCAGAGAATAACATGTGGGAGTCAGTTCTCTCCTTCCACTACATAGTTCCGGGGATAGAAGTCAGGGGGTCAGCTTTGACGGGGCACCCCTTTGCCAGGACGCCCCTTTGCCAGGCAAGCTATCTTACCAGCTCACAGGCTTTTTTTAAATGATCAAAAAGCATCCTATATTTTGATTGTGCCGACATGATGTTATCCAGTACTTAAACACCACAGACAGAAGAGTTAAATCTTTCTAATTACAAATACATGACCAGTTGGAGTTGTCATTTCAAGTGCTAGCAAATAATACCCACTCTCCTTAACATTTCTCAAGGATGCAGTATGTCACATTAACCATGGTCAAGAGGTGCTCACGGAACAGAAGAGATGGCTTAGCAGTCAAGAGCACAGCCTCGTCTCCCCGGGGACCAGGTTCAATTCCCAGCTGTCATATGGTAGCTCACAACCATCTGTAACCTCAGTTTCATAGGCTCCAACGCCTTGTTCCGGCCTTCATGGCCACCAGACACAAACATGGTCTACAGACTTACATGTGGACGAAATACCCATGCACATGAACGTAGAAAAGCACTCAGTAGTCCATTAATCAAAGGGACTCATCCACATATAACAGAAGCAAGGCTCTTCTTCCCCTGAGCACATGAATTAATAATTTACTATATAAATAATTTACTATATACCTAATTTACTATATACATAGATAGGTACCTGGTTTAGGGAGAAGTTTCAAAACAACTCTTTCTGACACTTAATGAACTATTGTGCCATGTGAAATTGGTCCTTACTCAATACAGAACAGAAAATGTCTCCATTGGTTATCACTTGCTTCTGGAGAACTGCCACACACAAATGAAGACCACTTCTAAAAGAGGGCACTGCTTCTAAGTTTTCTCTCTAGACTCAAGGAACTTGGTTCATTTGAAATAAACACCTGGTTCCGTTTAGAATTAACTAGAAAGTCTACCCTATTGGGCATTGGTTGGATGCTGCCCTGTGTTCAAATGCTAAATACTGACCCTCACGGTCTGGTTACCCCAGGCAAGCAGATCCTCATATATACCAAGTGATACTATGTAACCCTTGCTCCTCAATTTAAAACTATTGGTGGAAATAAAGTGGCTACAGCCAATTACTGGGGAGAATAGAAGAGGTGGAGTTTGAGTTACCAGGCTGAGGTCACAAGTAGGGAAAGTGAGCCGAAGGAGAGGAATAGACAAAAGGAAGGAGAAGGAAGACATAGAGAACAGGAAGTCTCCATTGAACATGATGCACCAGGAGCGTGTGCCTGAGCATATTGCTCCCCCAGGACAGACTACTGGAGCAGAAATAGCCTGGGAAGACTCAAACAGCAAATACTTGGGTAACACAGCTAGGACGCAGACAGTAATTGTGCTAGAACTGATTTTAAAAATCCATAGTACTCTGCCTTGATTATTGAGTGAACTGTATGGGTCATAAGAATAACTATGAGAGTTCATTAAACATCATTTACACTACCTGACTCTGTAACTGAACATAAAGGTATGAGAAATTCATATTTCCAGAAACTGAGAAGACAAACTGGGAACACTTAGGCAAATCTCCCTGCTGAGAACCCAGTTTGAAATAGTGCCTCCTCAGGGAAAAAATTCCTCAACAGAACACCAATGGCTTGTGCTGTAAAATCAAGAATTGACAAATGGGACCTCATAAAATTGCAAAGCTTCTGTAAGGCAA
>NC_034591.1:155034071-155091961 GCF_900095145.1 Mus pahari
AAAAAAACAATTATAGTTTCAACTAGTAAAAATTTAAATATATACACACACACAAAAAAAAAAGAAATAGTGCCTCCTTTGAATCATCAAGGACACAAACTCTTCAAAGAGAAAAAGGTTTTCAGTTCAAGTATTTAATAATAACAATAATAATAATAATAATAATAATAATAATAAACTTCACAGGTCTGCTTATCAAAGGTCCCAGCTATTTTTATCCTAGTGTGGGCATTAGCTTGTTACTTACTATTCAATGCCCAGAGAAAAAGCTGAAAAGTCTGCAATATCTAAACCATTTTTTCCTGTTTCCCTAAGAATGTGAGAGAGAGAGAGAGAGAGAGAGAGAGAGAGAGAGAGAGAGAGAGAGAGAGAACGAAGGGGAAATATTCTAGACACCAAGAAATCTAGAGATTAAAGGATTAAAGAATTTAATAGTTACAGTGGGTTGACTGTGGCATCTACACACGGCAGGAGTCTTTGCTGGTAACTGTTGCCAGTTCCACTTAAGGATCAGAAAATAGGGAAGCTACCTACAGGCTGCATCCATTGTTGGAAACCAGTTCTCTGAGCATAGAGCAGTTGCCAGACAGCAGGTCCAGACAGAAACAGAAACATCCATGCAAAACTCATTGTCAAAGAAGAAAGATGTGCCTCTTGAGATGCTAATGTGGAAAACTTCCTGTAGTCCATGGTCCAAGGCCCTTTACTAGGTGGTGAGCTGCAGCTTGCCCAAGCCATCACCAGAGCAGAAGTTTCCCAACCCCCCAGATGGTGATCCTGTCTTTGCCCTCCATCGCCCTAGATGGGGCTTATCTTTTTAAAGTGTTTTTAAACTTCCTAGAGCACTTATTCAATATTCAAATTTTCAAATTCCTCCGAGAAGCACTGCAGGGGTGTCTTCAGATGAGGGGCCTAGAGAGTGAAATATTTGAAAAGATCTTGGAACTAGTCTTCACAGAGGATAGGAAAAGATTATGAAGAGCCCAAGCCCTTGGTCACCAGTGACACCTTGGGGCTCTAAGTGACTTAGGCCCCTCCCCCTCAGTGGGTGCTGGGGTCCACGGCCACTGTGCTTAATTCTGTAACCTACAAGTCACCACACAGCATCTCAGGACGGAAGCTAAATGATACCACTACCCTGCACAAAAGGACACAGTGTGGCTCATTAAATCTCTCAGCACTTTTGGGAAGTCAAAACTGTCTAGGCTGCCAGCATATTTGAAACCCTCTCTCAGTGTTCTCTCCCTGAAAACTCTGAATAAATTATAACTATAGCAGAGCCAAGCCCCCTAAAATGCCCATCTGGGATTAAATCTAAATGCTAATTTATTTTCTATTTTTGTTGTTTCAGGTTTTTCTTTCTTTTGTTTTGAGATGGACTTCCTGTAGCCCAGGCTAGCCTATAATTCACTATGTAGGAAAATGTTCTGCCTCTGCCTCCCAAGTGCTGGGATTAAAGGTGCATACCACTACCATACTCAGCCACTTAGTTTCAATATATGGTGATAGTCTTACCTTTTAAACATCTTCCATAGAATTCACAAATATTTCAAAAACTTTGAGTATTATTTACAAGAGTATATAATGAAAGTTTTATCATCTCACGTGAAACTTAAGATAAAATTATTTTATTAGAAAATAAGAGATACAAAAAAATTTTGGTTTCTGTTTAAAGAGTGTTATTTCTTGTTTTGTTGATATTTGTTGGTTTTGTGCATCAAAAAGTGATATTTTAAGATGGCTTCAGACATGACTCAGCATTCCAGGTAGCTAGCCATAACTATTTGATTAGGTTCCATTGAGCAAAATATGTACAACATCAGAAGTCTTAGCAGGGCATAGAGACGTGACCACCGAATCCCAGAGTTCAAAGGCTAAAGTAGGAAGACTGAACATTTAAGGCATATTGGTGTACATAACACACACACACACACACACACACACTCCAGCTGAACCTTCTCAATCTCCCCACTCCTATGTTCATGTCTTTGTGTTTTCTGGTGTGTGGGTTGCCTGGTTATTCTGTTTCTTTGCTCCACTGAGTTTAATTGAGGTTTTTTGCATGAGCATGGGTGGCAAGATATTTACAGAAGCAGAACATTAACAGCAGCTACAGCAATAATGAAAATGGTGCTCCTCCCAGCTCAGCCATTAACTGTCAATACCTCCTGGGGGACAGGGCATGTTAGCATTTAAAGCCAGTTTAATCTTGAAACTTAAAATACACACACACACACACACACACACACACACACACATTTATTTGTGTGTTTATTTTATGTGTATTTGTGCCTACACAAGCCATATCACGTGTGTGGAAGTCAGAGGAAAACGTGAAGGAGTCAGGACTAGAACTTAAGTCATCAGAACTGACAGCAAGCATCTTTACCCACTGAACTCTCACTGGCCCCTAATCTGACACATTTCTCTTGCATAATCTAGCCATTACTCTAACTAAAACATCATTATGAGCTATACATATATATATATATATATATATACATATATATATACATGTGTGTACACATATATGTATATATATACAATTATATGTATATATATATATACGTATATATATACTTACAATTTTCCTACTTGCAAATATAGTATGTGTGTGTATATATATATACATATATACACACACATACATACACACACACTATACTTACAAGTAGGAATATTTTCCCAAAATAATAACACTGAACCCCAATTGGATAGTTGGATACCATTTTTTAAACTTGTAATATCTAAAAAATAAAATCTATGAACCATTTTTAAGGTAATTGTCAATTTTTAACTTCTGATATTCTCAGTCTCTTCTCTTTGGGTGTTATTGAAAACTCTGAATGACCTTCTAGGTTATTTGTGATGTGAAATGAACTATCCTTAAAATCGTTATGCTTTTACTGTCAGCAAATCCTCTCAAAGTTCAACAGAATCATAAATAATGGAAACTAATATTCTGCTACAATATTTATGAAAATTTTTAAAACAGACTTATATACATTAAAAAAAAAAAAAAAGCTACTTTTGCATTGCAGTTTGGATCAATGAAGACTGCATTTCCACGGCAGAAGTTCTCAAGGTCTCTAAAGGAAAAGGGTTTGTTTTTTTTTCTTTCTTTCTTTCTGTCAATTTATGTGACTGTGCAGAGCCTTTGTCCAAAGTTTCAATAAAGATTAATGAAACTCAGGAGATCACAATTCTGAACATCAAAAAATTCTGGAATGTTCTCTTCTCATGGATCTCCTGAGTTTTATTCTCTAACTTTGGGGAAGTCATCCTTATAGGTCAGACCTGTCTTGAGCCAAGGTCACAGGTGACACCCTCAGAGGTCTTAAATTCTAAGTTTCGTGTGTGTGTGTGTGTGTGTGTGTGTGTTCATGTTTGTATGCACATGTGTGAAGGTATGCACACCTGTGTGTATGAAGGTCGGAGGTCAATGACGTTTCTTCTTTAATCACTCTCCACCTGATTTTTTGAGACAGGGTCTCTCACTGAGCCTGAGCCTCACAGTAGGACTAAGCAAACAGTGAGCTCCAGGATTCTAACGCCTCTACCTCCACACCGCCATTTTGACAAGCATATGTTACCCTACTCTGCATTTACATGGGTCCCACTGACCACCCACTACCCTAAGCCTAAATTCTAGGGCTTTACTGGTGATATCGGTAATGAAGCCCACAAGCATGTAAAACTTAGTGTGTCTGAGGAAAGAGCCATAGACATGAGGAGGAGGGGGAGAGGGACCTGCCTGTCACCAACTTCCCCGCCCTGCGCACAGAGGCTCATGCACTATTTTATAGAAAGACTGTAGACCCAGTCTGAAGACGTTCTAAACATTGTGAAGGAGAGGGCACTGCTGCAATTGGTGTCCAGATAAGGATGTCTCCCCTCCACTTCCAAACTGAGCACTTAGGAACTCAGATGGATACCCTTGGATATCCTTGGGGGACCCTCACTAATGTGGGCCACGACATCCAGGCAGGCATCACCTTTATTGGAAAAAAGGTATTTCTTTTATAAACAGATGTGACATGCTGTGCATTTGACCATAAATAGCCAGATGAGAAGCAGAGAGACCAGACCAGGTGTAGACACCCTGTGGTTATTACCATCCCTGTTTTATTGCTTGTAAATAAATTGCTTATTATCAATTCCCACCTGATATCCAAACAGATGAGGCCGGGGAATCCAGGTTATGATCCTTGGGAATAACAGCGGTGTCTCCAGTTGTGCTACCAGGAAGATGTGTGCAAGTGTGAAAGGCATAGACTAGGTCTTTCCCAGCTTGTGGGTGTTCCTGGGGATTCTTTGTCTTCTCTGAAACTTTCCTGCCTTTCAGCAGTCAGCAGGTTTTGAGTAGGAGTTGCTGATGGCATCTCAAGATTACTGAGAATTTTCTAACGGGTGAACTTTCAGTCCCAGAGGCTATTCTCTGCTGTCCTTGATTTGGTTACCCTTTGGTCTCCTGAGAAACCCTCTGTTATACTCAAAAGTACTCTATAGGTCAATTACAAATTGCCCACATTTGCTGTTCTGGAACAAAGCTGTTCCCAGTGCAGCTTTGCTGGAGACAGAAGTCTCCATCCTGTTGTCCCCAAGACACACATCCCTCCATCCAAATATTCTTGAAGAAGGCCTGGAGAGAAGTGTGTGAGTCCTTGAATTTTATTTTATTTTTCTCTCCTCTAAATAAACAAATGAAGTTAAGATGCCCTCACACTCTCAGATTCCCAAATAAGAGATGCTGGATTTTAGAGTCGGCAGATATGTCAAGAGTTTTCCTCACCTTCAGAAGATGTCAGAGGTCAGGTGGTGGTGGCACACGCTTTTAATCCCAGCACTTCGGAAACAGGGGCAAGTAGATCTCTGTGAGTTCTAAGCCAGCCTGGTCTACAGAGTGATTCCAGACCAGCCTGGGCCACACAGAGAGAAACCCTGTCTCAAAACAAATGTCCTTGATGACTGATACTGATTGTCAGTTTGCCTGGATTAGGGATTACACACCTCCAGCAACAACTGTACGGAATTGTTAGGTTAGGTTGTCTCTGGGCATGCTTCTGAGGGGTTATCTTGGTTAGATTAACTGAAGTGAGAAGATTCACCCTAAAGGAAGGATGGTATCAATCCTACCTTACACTGTGTAAAACTGAGGATGCAAGATGACTACCTACCAAGTTCACTGCTCTCTTCTCCCTGGCTTCAGATACAATGTAAAACATGCTTTAATTTAAATGTTTCAATTTCCTAATGCCTTGACTTCTTCCCAGGATAGAGTGCATCTCCAACTGTGAGTGAGAATAAACCCTTCTTTGCTTAAATTGCAACAGAAAAGAATGGTGTCTAAGTTCCTTCTGTCCCCTGATTTTAGGAAAGGGAGCTAACATGCGGAAAGCTTAACCGACTTGCCTGAATTTGACCAGCAGAAGTGGACTTGGCATGGCTTGCCTTCCAGTTTCCTGTTCCAAGACCGAGTAAGTGCAGAAGGAAATCAGAAAAGAAGCTACATAGATGTTGTATTAGCTACTTTGTGTTGTTATGACTAAACTTCATTTTCCCTTATAGTTTGAGAAGGATAGAACTCATGGTGGTAGGTGCCATGGCAACAGGTAAGAAGAGCAGGAAGCTGAGAGATCATGTTTATCTGCATGCCAGAAGCAGAGACTGTAAGCTAGAAATGGGTTGATCCTATCAACTCTCAAAGTCCACACCAGTGACGTGTTTCAGCCAGGCTCTGCCTCCTGAAGGATTCACAACCTCTGCAAACAGCACTGCCAAATGGGCATCTCGAGCATCTGTGGGTATCTGTCACTCAAATCACCACAGATCCCTACAGTCTGAGAGTCAGAGATGATGTCTAATCCATTATTACCAATCTATGCAGAGAACAAAGAAAAATCTAGTCACTGAACTCTTAACCATTATGAGGGAGGCTCCACCTTCAAAGCCATCTCTAAACCATGGCCTTGCAGGGGCAACAAGTTGCAGGCCCATGTATGGACTTGCTAACCCATAAGGGCTTACTTTAGCTAAACCTCTCCGGAAATGCCCTCACAGACACCTCAGAGGTCTGTCGAGTTTGACAGCGATGATTTACCATTATAAGCTGGCAGACTTGAAGATCAGCTCTACCCCATCCCCTCACTGTGGGCAAACACCATCCCATTCACTGACAACGAAGGACCAATAGTTTTGTCTTCAGGAGCAGAAGTATTTGATGCTAGTGGCCCTCAGGTACCCAAACTCCAAATTTAGGGGTATTTGGACTTCAACCAGAAGACTGACATCATGACCACCAGGTCATAAGGTTCCAGCCTGGAGTAGAATGGTATCGCCAGCCTTTCAGGGCCTCTGTCATAGAGAAGGTACATGGCGGGACTTCTTTTCCTCCATAATCTTGAGAGATTTCTCTAAACAGCTCCAACTAAAGAAAAAGTCTAGTCTCCCAGCCAAGAGTCAAAGATTCCAGCAGTAGGAACTGTCAGCACGTTTCAGTGGATGAAGGCACTTGTTGCCTAATGACCTGAGTTTGATTCTAGAACCCACATGGTAGAGAGAACCACAGGTTGTCCCCTGACCTCCATATATGTATTATGGCACGCACATCCCATACACACATGCACAAACCAAAAGAGAAATTTTAATGATATATCTAAAATATATAGTAACAGAAGGTGTGGGGTGGAAAGGAATGGGAGGGAGCTATGGGTGATTAAGGAGCTTCTCAGTTGTGTGGTAAAAATGCTGGAAGATGGTGGTAGTGGTTGCATAATTATGGTCATTAAAAGAACCACTGGCTCGTATGCTGTAAACAGGTAAACTGTGTAATGTGTGAATGGTCTCAATAAAACTGACATATATATATATATATATATATATATATATATATATATATATATATGTTATAATATACATATATTATATATATTATAACTGCATATATATAATTCTGTGAGTTCAGAATATTGATCCTTTAGGCTTTAATTTGGGAGACACAGGTCGACTATTTTAATACATGCTAGTCTGGAAATCTCAATCCTCCTGCCTCAGCCTCCTGCATACTGATATTATTGGCATGCACTACCATACCCAGCTTGGGGCATTTTTTATAAAGATTTACTTTATAATTTTTACTTATGTGTTCTGTCTGCATGTATGTGCACATGTGTATGCAGGTACCCACAGAAGTCAGAAGAGGGCATCGGATTCCCTAAAGTGTTAGAGACCATGGTGAGCCACCAGAGGTGGACACTGGGAACTGAACTTGGGTCCTCTGTAAGAGCAAGTGCTCTTAACTGCTGAACCATCTCTCTAGCCCTTGTTGAGGAAATTTTTTTAAAGGCAGCATTTTCTAAACATATAGATCCTAGCATGAGCTTATTCAGGAAGTCCTTGTTAGAACACAGGTTTCTTGGTCCCACCACATAAAGCCTATCAAACTAGACTGTTTAAACACGGGACTGTAGCAGGAGGCAGGAGCGAGCTTAGCAAGGAATCAAAAAGCCGAGAGATGAGATAATTTGTTTTTCTTACTTTACCATTTTAATATTCAAAGTAGCAATTGAGAAGTTTGAATGTAGAGACTATTTTCAAAGTTAGTGCCAGCTCTTAGGTAATTCCTGCCTTCCTTGTTCCTCCCAGAACACATCTGTATGAAAGCTTTGGAACGCCGAGGAGGTAGTCTGAAAATATAGCTTACTATATTGTGTTATTACATAATTACACAGATTTAGATAGAATATTTTTTACATCAAGTGTTTATATAATTATCTCGGTTGCTATGCTACTTTCTGTTGAATGGTAAAAAGCATATTAAGATAACACAGAAATCCTCACTCTGAAATGAAAGCTACATACTTCCAATCTTAAAAAATGGAAGAATCATTCTAGCAGGAATGATTGATGCTTATAAACAGGAAGTTGCCAAAAACAAAAAAAACCTGTGGTGATGTATTCCTGAAACATGCCAGAAGCCAAGGCAGGGGGATCAAAGTTTAAAGCTATCTTGGACAGGATCACAGTGAGCGCCTGACCAGCCTCAGATACTTGGCAAGTCCCTCATTTAAAAATCAAAAGGAAATGGGCTGAAGAGATGGCTCAGCAATTAAGAGCATTTGGTTCCCAACACCCACTTCAGTGGCTCATAACATCTGCAACTCCAGCTCCAGAGCTTCTTAAGCCTTCTTCTGGTGCCCAAGTGCACTCGCTCACAGGTCTGCATACACACAGAGAAGTCTGTACACACGGAAATTAGAAGCAAAAAGGAAGGAGGGGCGAGTGGGAGGGCAAAAGAGAGGAAAGAAGGGAGGAGGGAGGGAGGGAAGGAGGGAGGAAAGAAAAGAGGGGGGAGAGAAGATACATCTGATGATAATAAAAACATTTGCCGTGCACAAAAGAGTTACTACCCATAGCAAACTCAGACAAAGGTCTTCATCTCCACAGAACCCACTGTGAAAGAATAGTAACCAACACTCTGCTCCAACTTAAGTAGGGGATTTACAAACAAGACCAATGCCTACTTTTTCTTTAATCTTACAACGAGGCAAGTTATGATCTTGAGTATAAGGCTAAGTAGTGAAACCCTGTCTTAAAAATAAAATAAAATAATAAAATAAAAACAGTAAAAAAATAAACGAAAAAAGTTTGAAAGTAGAAATGTAGTCCGGTTGGTAGAATTGACAGAGTATTTGTCTAATGTTCACAGGGCCCTGGGGTTTAGCTCAACCAGCACAGATACAGGGCGACTAGTATACTCGTGTTATCTAAGACTCAGAATGTAAAGAAGGATCAGAAATTTAAAGTAATCCGGGGCTATCCAGTTTGAAGGTAGCCTGGGATGCATAAGGCCCTGGCAATAATAATAATAATAATATATATATATTTTTTAAACAGGATCTCACTGTGTAGATCTGGCTGTCCTGGAACTCACTATGTAAACTGACTTTGGCAACACCAGGTCTGCTTGCTTCTGCTGGAGAATTCTAGAGTTAGGGGCATGTAGTACCACTCCTAGATTGAAGGCTTTAATCAATGTGATGAGAACAGCAACAGTGCAGAAAGCCAACTCCTCAGTCAGCCTGGGTCCTAACAGAGGATTTGTAGATCTCCCATGAGAAAAGAACACAGAGCAGAGGGTAGAAGGGGGAGGGGCTGGGGGATGGAGAAGCTAAACTGGTAAAGTGTTCACCTTGCAAACATGAAGACCTCAGTTAGATCCCCAAAACTCTTGTAAAAATGCCAGAAGTGGGTGTATGTGATCATAATCCCAGCAGAGAAAGAGCTATAAGAATATGTCTGGTGGGGTGTGTGGGAAGGGGGTGCCCCATTGGGCCCATGCTGAGGCACCCCTTCCCCCTGAGGGACCAGACACACACTGGTATAGTATAGAATAGAGTTTATTTAGGGCATAGGGAGGGGAGTTAAGAGAATAGCAGAAGCAGAGAAAGGCATTGAGAAGGAGAGAGCAGAGAAGTAGAGGCCTGCGCCATGGCCACGTGGGGGGGGGCAGGAAGGAAATGGGGAGCAGCAAGGGGGCAAGAGATGAGAGAGAGTCAAGAGCTTAAGAGGATAAGAGGAGGGACCAAGCAGCCCCTGTTATAGGGCCATGCCTACCTGGCTGTTGCCAGGTAACCGTGGGGAGGAGCATACCTGGCTGCTGCCAGGAACTGTGGGGGTGGAGTTTAGACAGAATACCAACAGGTGGATCTCTGGGCTTGCTGGTCAGTCACTCTAGTTTAATGGGTAAGCTCCAGGCCACCTCTAAAACAGGGATGGTAACTTAGGACTGACCTTCATGTTGGCCTCTGCCCTCGAAATGCACGGGCACCCAAGTACACGCTTGAACAGGCGTGGGTCAGAAGGGCAGGGACACTATGCATCATGTTTAAATTATCTCATTGAAAAATATTACATCAGCCATCTATCCCAGAAGATAAATCCGACCATTATCTCTGCAAGCATTTTTCCTGCAAGCTTCGAAGCTGTACTGTACTTTATTAAATTGCAAAAATAATACATACTTGGACCATGGGAGTTCAACACTTGGCGTATTACTTTGGCTGAATTATGCTTTAATGATACCTTAAGCTTCTATGAAATGTTGCTATAAAAAACAGTCAAAAAGACATTTGCCTCTGTTTGCTATTTAAAAAGCAATCGAGGGTTGGGGCTATTGCTTACTGGCAGAGCCCTTTCTTACCACACGTGCAGCTCTGGATTCCGTCCCCAGCACCAGAAACAAAACAAAACAAAACAAAAACCTTTTATTCTATGCTGTTTTATTTTATTTTACTCTGTGTGTGTGTGTGTGTGTGTGTGTGTGTTGTGTGTATGTTTTACCAGCATGTATAAATGTGCACCACTTGCCTGTAGTTCCTAAAGAGACCAAAAGAGGGTGTCAGACCACGGGAACTGCAGTTACAGCCAGTCTGCAACATGGGTGTTGGGACTTGAACCCATGTCCTCTGGAAAAACACCTGGTGTTTTTCTGAACCATCTCTCCACCCCCCACCCCCCACCCCACCCAAATTAATGAAAATAAAAAACAGTGGACCCGCCCAAATTAATGAAAATAAAGCAGTGGAGTATCAAGTCGATCATTTCATGTTTCCTCTGATGAAAATCCCTCAGTTGAAGTGTGTTCTGAAGCACTTGCCAGGGACAACTGGTTCTTTTGAGACGTATTATCCCTTGCTCCAGTTCGTTTTGTTCTGAGGATTTTTTTTTTTTTTCACACTTTTGAGACAGGGTCTCACATAGTCCAGGCTGGTCCTAAGCTCACTGTGTAAGTGAGGTTGTCTTTGAACTCCTGATCCTCTCACCTCTGCCCGAGCACTGGCATTACGGGCACACACCCTCATATCCAGCTCTAGGCTTTTGCTTTGTTTATGCTTATTTGCAGGTTGGCAGGCAGATGCCACTGTACACTTTGGGGGTGGGGGAAGGCAGGTCAGAATACAGTTTGATGGACTTGGCTCTCTCCCTCCATCATATGGGGTCCTGGAATGGAGCTCAGGTTGTCAGGTTTGGTGACGAGGATCTTTGCCTGCTGGGCCATGTCAGCAGCCCTGGCTTTTCTTCTAGTTTTCTAACAAAATGCCTGTTTTCTAACAGTGCCTGTTCCTTAGCCATTTACAACTATGTTGCTGATTGCCACACAACAAACATGGAAAAATCTAACTGACCATGTTAGGCTTTTAGCTAATAATTATTAAGGAAATGTATCATAAGATCCTTGTAGACCTGAGACATCCAATACAAGATGATGACGACGACAACAACAACAAAAAGGTCTTTAGATACCAGTCAGGGTTTCTAGTGAGAAAGCCCAAGAGCAGGGAAAATGGCCAACTCTCATCTCATCAGAAAGGAAAGGACCCTAGCCCTTCCTGTGCTCCTCTGAGTTTTTAACTCTGCAAAGGCCCTGGGCATGGGCAGCTCTCTAAGACTCCCACCAGGTGACCCAGATAGGACCATCCACTGGAAGCACTCAATGGGCAAGGGTAAATCTAGGAAAATTAAAGGAGGGTGTGCTGCTGTGTGTACATCCTGAGCCTGGAGTCCACAGTACAAATGTGCCTGAGATACAGTTACATAATCTGTTATATAACTTCATTATGTTAAAAGAAGGAGCTAGTCCAATGGTCCCCACTAAACCTCTCCTCACATCTACATCTCTGACCCCCTGAAAAGCAATACTCCAACTGCCCCACCGCTGTCTTTAGTGGCCACGTCTCCAGTGCTACTCCCTGTGCGGTATGCTATTGCTTTCTTAAATACTTCCGCTTCCAAATAAAACTTTTGCTAGTTGACCTTCTATGGCCATGTATCATATAATTTTATTTTATTTATTTTTTTATTGATGAGAGCAAGAACTTAGGCCAGAGGGGTCTGACCTCAACTAAACAATACGAGAACCAGTCTTTCTTTCAGAAATTAGATGCTCACCATGTCTTGGTCAACTTAAAGAGACAATTTCTTCATGAGAAGTCTCTCTTGGGCACACTTGTCCTCTGTTGCTATAATTTCTTTTCTAACCACAAAGGACTCCTGTCCCCAGTCTACAAACCAATATGTACTTGTGTGTGCACGCGCGCATGCACACACACATATGCAAATATATACATGTAGATGTGTGCGCATGAGTGTGCAGGGGGGTGATTCTTACGATCTAATTGGGAATCTGCATGTGAACACTGCAGGTTCTGTTCCCAGTTGGTTCTTCATCCATCAATAAAGATGCTAGCAGCCAACGGTTGGGCAGAAGAGGTGGGACTTCCAGGTTCCCACAGGCAGACTAGCAGACTTAGCAGGAGGAAAGAGGATTGGCTATGCTTTGGGGTGAGAGAGAACCACCAACCATGTGAGATCTCAGGTGGCGTGGCCGTTGGCCACTTCTCTGACTGGGCCTGGGGTAGCAGGCAGGAAATTAGAAACACAACTGAGCTGAGGGCAGATTTAGGATGCTGAGCTAGAAGAAGGTAACCAGGCAACTAAGTTGAGGGCAGAGTTAGAGTGTTGAGCTGGAACTGAAACTGAAGGTAAGGGCATGTTAGCTGCAGGAGGCTAGGAGATACAACTAAGCTGCTAATAAAACAAACAAACAAAAAAAACAAAAAACAAAAAACAAAAAAACAAAAAAAGAAACAACTAAGCTGAAGGCAGATTTAGGGTTCTGAGCTAGGACTAAAGGTAACTGAGCAACTGAGCGGAGGGCAGAGTTAGAGGTGTTGAGCTGGGAGTGAGGAGAAGGGCAGGCTAGCTGATGGAGGCGCAGAAGATCCCAGCCATTGAGCATTTAATATCCTAAGAGCATATTAAAAATAAAATAATATATGTGTGTGTCTTTCATCCAAGGGAACCGCGCAGTGGCTGGTAGCTTGGTCCACATGGAGCTTAAAGCAGCATAGTAGAAACTACATGAGACATGTGTGTGTGAGCACATGGTAGAAGTCAAAGGTTGACATTGAGTGTCTTCTTTGTCACTTTCTGGGTTTTTTTGTTTGTTTTTTGTTTGTTTGGGGTTTTTTGTTTTGTTTTGTTTTGTTTTTTACCATGTCTCTCACTGAACCTGGGCCTCATAGATTTAACCTGAAGCTAGCTAGCAAGCCTTAGCAAGCCTCCTCTCTCCATCTCCCAGTGCTAGGACTCCAGGGGCACACTGTCATACTGCTGCTGGAAGCTGGAGACCTATACTCAGGTTCTCATCCTTGTGTGGCAAGCAGTTTACCAACTGGGCCATCTCTTTGGCACCTTGGCTTAGGTTTGGAACAGAGATGTGAAGATAACTATGGCCATGTTAAAGAGTGTCACAGGGCTGTCCTTTGCTCTGAGAGAAGGCATAGTGTTAGGGTCACTCCATGTGTCTCTCTGACCTGGTCTTTGTTGTTGAGTTATCCATCCCTCCTCTCTACCACCTCAAATTCCAGAACAGTGAGCCTCACAGACAACATACACGAGGCCCTGCATGGTAACATCCCCATGGCTCCAGCAGAGTCTAACTGACCAAGCCTGAGAAGCAATCACCAGGACCACAGCCAGATCCAGGTGGCTAGCAGCACACGTTTCTCAACCCAGCCTTGGCCCTTCCTTATGTAATCCTGGGAAATTACCCTGAAGAAAAAGGTGTTTGGTGGCTTATAGGGATCCTAGAGATTAAACCCAAACTCTCCCCTCTCCAGGATAGGCAAGCATTCTACTACCACTGGGTCACACCTCTATCTCCTCGCTGCCGGATTCCAGGCAAATGCTCCACCAGTGAACTATTCTCCTAACCATTGAAGGCTGTTCTTAAGAAGTCGATGGACCATTGTCTTTTAGTTTGGGTCAAAATGAAATAAATTCCTCTCTTGGTTTGCCTCCCACTCCCCCCACCCCACCCCCCAACTCATTTCTCTACTGTTCAGAATTGAGTGTCTAAACATAATCTGTGGCATCCAGAAGCCAGGTGTCTCCAACTCAGGCCTCTGCTAATAACAGAACAGCTAAACCTGAAAATGTGTTGTGAAAACAATTTTGAGTTGATTTTATAAACTATGGTCTCTGGGGTTGGGGAGCCTCTCTTATCATGAGAACTTCTTGTCTGTGGAGAGCTAGAATAGTCTAAGCACATAACCAAGTGTCTCCTGCTGCCTTTAATCCCCTCTACAGCCATCCATTGTCAACTTCTGTATCAGACCTAATAGACTGTGTTTATCTCATTAACTCTTTAGGGGCGGGCTAACTTAACAAACCTTTGATTCTTCCAACAGCATCAGAGCTCACATACCCTCACTTACCTGTAACATGGGATTTCCTCCAATGTATTTGAAAAATATCCTTACCCATGACTTTCTTTTGATCTGTAACTCAAAAACTTCAGGAAATGGGTACCACATTGGATTGTGGTATTTAGACTAATCTAAATGTGTGGTCATTCATATGTACCTCAAAAATAAACTTCTTGTCTCTTGGAGGTGACAATTGTTTTTCACTGACATTTTTATCGGCCTGAACCAAATCCTTTAAAAGAATTAAATTCTGTTAAATTCTTTCTCTTCATAAGTGTCTTAGGTCTGTCCTCAAGAACAAGAACTTGGCACCACACCTGTCCTGCTAAGATAACCTTTCAACTTTTTGAAACCCAGAATCGTCTGGAAAGATATGTAAATTGTAAATGAGATTGGTCTGTGAGCATGTCTGAGGCAGACTGTCTTGGCTATTAACCGATATAGGAGAACCCAACCTTCCTCGAGCAATACTGTAGTGGCTATTCCTGGTTGTCAACTTGACTATATTTGAAATGAACTACAATCCAGAATTGGAAGGCTCACCAGTGAATCTAATCTGGAGGCTGGGAGATAGAAGTTTCTGATCTGGATCTTGATATGGAGATCTTGAGACACAGTGGTGATTGAATCCAGAAGATTAAGACAGGGAGATCTCCGAGTCCAAGGCCATCTGGGATTAAAGGTGTCATGGCACACACCTTTAATCTGGGCTACACCTTCTGCTGGGGACCATATAAGGACATTGGAAGAAGGGAGTCTGGCTCTCACTCTTTCGCCTTCTTGCCGTGTGGGACTGAGCAACTGCTAGATCCTTGGACTTCCATTCACAGTTACTACTGAACCATTGTTGGGATTTGGACTGCAGACTGTAAGTCATCAATAAATTCCTTTACTATATAGAGACTATCTGTAAGTTCTGTGACTCTAGAGAACCCTGACTAATACAAATACCATTCTCTGGTAGTTGGTCCTGAACTGAATACAAAACCTAACTGAATACAAGCTGACCTTACGGCCAGCTACTGAGCATCCTCTTCCATGGTTCCTGTGGAATTTCTTTGACTATAAAGTGAGTTCCTTAGTCACGCAGTAGGCCTACCTTCAAGGTCCTGCCTTGAGTTTCTGCTTTGACTTTGCTCAGTGATGGACAGAATCCTGGAATTGCAAGCCAAATAACCTATCTCCCCCTACAGTTGCTCACAATCAAGTTATTTGTTACCACAAGAAAAATGAAACTAGAACACCTTTTGTTCTATCTAAAAAGTACATTTTTCTAAAAGGTCATTTTTCTTCCCATAGGGCCCTTCACCGAGCTGTCTCCTAAGAAATCACCTGCTCCCCAGGCACACGGTACCCCCTACCCCACATTCTCACTACCTCCTCAGTCACATTTTTCTGTGAAGATCTACATGCGTATGGGAATAAAAATCTATTTTTCATCTTGCTGACCTATCTCTTTTCTGTTTAACTTGTGTGCTCCAAGACTAAAACTTAAGAAGATAGAATCCGTGCTTTCAATGTGGTCTTGAGTGTTCTCCCACAGTGTTCCTGTGTTGAAATTTAAGGCACACTGTGAAGAATTTGAGAGTGGAAACTTTCTGAGACAAGAAGTCCTAAATTTAAAGACAAGGATTAGAGGACCGAGGCTACAGGAGGTAAGGGATGAACCAACAGCTTTAGGCCAAACCAACAAAAGACCGTTTGATGTAGCTTGACACCCGGGACTTAAATCCAGTCACAGTTGGCCACCAGGCAGCCATGCTCTGCTTACACATAAACAAAACTATTCAACCCAACTAACCCAGAAACAGCAGGCACTTCCTAAGCCCTCTTGTCTGTCCTTGTCACCAGCCAACACCTAGCTTTAGTCTTTGTAAGAGCAATGTAACCAATCCAGTGTTTCCTTCCCAAATTTTCATTACAAACACACCCTCTGCTCTTAGTCCTGTTCTCCCTGCTATCTAACCTCATTGCTGTAATTATAAGAACACAATCCAGACCTGCTCATGTTCTGACTGACATCCATTCAATAAATGTAAGTGTAATAGTTACAGTGCAGGCTCTAGAATTACCTAGGAGACAAACCTCTAAGCATGCCCTGGAAGGGATTTCTGAACTGGGTAAGTTGGGGTGGACCGATCCACTGTGAATGCCAGCGCCTCCACCCTATGAGCTGGAGTTAGGAACTGGGTATCTAGGAGACAGTGAGCTGAGTGCCTGAGTTCATCTCTCTCTGCTTCCTGACTACGCACAAAGTGTGACCTGCCACCCCACCCTTCCGCTGCAGTGCCTTCCTCAACATGGCAGGCTGCACCCGAAACGACAAACCAAAAACCGCGCCTTTCCTTCCTCATGTTGCTTCTGTGATCAGTTTAGTCATAGCGACAAGAAAAATTACATAAAACACCTTGTGGTGGTTGGAATGAAAATGGCCCCCAAAGGCTCATCCGTTAGAATGCTTGACTCCAAGTTCATAGAATTCTTTTGGAAGGATTAGGAGCTGTGGCCTTGTTGGGGAAGGTGTGTCCCTGGGGGTAGCCTTTGAGGTTTCGAAAGCCTATGACATTCCCAGCTAGCTCTCCCTGCCTCCTGATTGTGGATCAGACCTAAGCTTGAAGCTTCTGCTTCCATATCATGCCTGCCTGAAGCCATGTTCCTCACCACAATCGGTCATGGACTCTAACCCTCTGAAACTGTAAGCAAGCCCCCTTAAATGCTTTCTTTTATAAATTGCTTCAGTCATTGTGTCTCTTCACAGCAGTAGAAGAGTAACATAAGACAAAACATTTTTCTGTTTCTGAGATTCAGTCTCAGGAGTTTTGGGTTAACTCTGAAGGCATGAATTCAAATTTAGGTTTTTTTGCCTGGTCCCTGTAATTTCTCCAGGAAACCAAGGCTTGCCTAGTACTGTTACCATGGAGAAAGATCAGTACCCAATAGTCCAAATAAAACTATTGCCTGACATGGAAAGAATAGGGACCTAAAGCATCTGCCTCTCAGAATTTTTGAGGCATCTCTGACCAGAACCAGCCCCTGGCAGCTGTTATTGTAAGAGTGACCGCAGTTCAACTCTTTGCATGGAAATCTTGCTCTGGCTTATGGCTGTCATCCACTGAAATTCAGAGATTCCACATTTTCCCGAAGTCTCGTGTATCTGGCAAGTGATAAAATTTCCGCGGTACCTCTGCAGAATAGTCCAGAAAGTGATCTCAGTCCACCTTTGGGCTTCTATCTTCTGACTTGATTTGTCCTTTTGAAATGCTACCCTAAGGAGGCTGGGGGCATCAGACTCCCCAGGAACTGGAGCAACAGTTCAGCATCACCTGAACTGAGAACAGAAACGCAAGAGCAGGAAATGCCCCTAACCACTGACTCATCTCTTAGTTCCTGAAACAGTATAAAAAAAAAAAAAAAAAAAAAAAAAAAAGGTTTTTGAAAAAAAAAAAAAAAAAAAAAAAAAAAAAAAAAAAAAGAAGATGCTTTCGAAACAGCAACAACAACAACAACAAAAAGCATTGAGTCCTCGCTTGGTCATGCAAGATAACCAAATAATAGAATGGGATCCTGGAACCTCTGCTTTCATTCTGTGTTTACCATCTGTACTTTGGCTCAAACTTCTGTTTGATTCTAATTCATCCTAGCCTGGCCCACCTGAGCTACCTCATCCGTCTTCAAGGCAGAAGGTACGAATGTCAGTGTTCAGCTTACACTTGTAGCTACTTCAGGTTCTAGGCAGAACAAACCACCCTCCCAAGATGAGGACAGGTTTGCCTTGAGGTCAGGTTGTTCCCTGGACCAGAAGGGATCATCCGGTAAGAACAGACTGATCTCCTAAGGTAATGCCTGAGATTAACAGCTGAAAATCTGCAGCAACAGGTGACCAGATAGAACCAGAACCAAAGCAAAGATGGGCCATTGATGGATGGGACCAGCCCTTGACCAGGACTGCTTAATTATGCACACCTCTTCTATTTAAACCAATCCCATGTCAGTACCTGAAAGATGGGTTTTGGGGTCAGATGGCACACTGCTCTGAGTTACTCCATACTGTGTAAAACAGTGACATCTAGGCTGTGCCTTGCTCTTTGGCTCCATTTAACACAATTGCAGAGACTGGATGAGACTTTGCCTCACTGGGCACAAACATGCCTCCTGTCCAACATCATCCAGGAGGCAATGACTGATAACATATTCCTAAAAGCAGAAGGGTAAGCCTTAAACAACATAGGTTGGGAGCATCTGAGAAGATAGGTCAATTAATACCACATCAGAAAAGTCAGAACTGGGACCTTTGGGAAAAATACATGACTGTGGAGAGCTCAACCACAAACAGAAGATCTATATCCTAGCCTTCTCCACAAGGCTTGGGGACCATCACAGAAGAGGGAGTGGAAAGAGTGTAAGAGCCAGATGTCTGGGGGAGCCAGAGTGAACCATCTTTGCATGTGCCAGTTTGCCACACAGCAGCTGCAGCTGTCTACACAGAATGAAGTCCGTGAATATTCCAGAGTGGAGTGAGAAGGTGGTCCCCAGCCCTCACCACTAAATGCGGGAGCTGTGGACAGCTGATGGCTTCTGAGAAAGGAGTGTCAATAGCCTTTAAGAATGTGGCTCCTGGTAGGTCAGTTGCACCTCAGTGGATGACCCCACACCCAGAGTATCCGGAGCACAAGTTAAGAGTAAACGGATTCTTAAATTGTAAAGAAGAGGATGTGAAGTAGGGGAAATAGAGAATTGGAGGAGCGATTATAATTAAAAAATATTTTGTATGAAATTCTCGAAGAATTAATCTTTAAAATTTTTAAAGAAATAGTAAAAAAAAATTAAGAAACCAGTTGGCAGAGAAAAATGAACCCTCTCCCCACAGAACTATGTAACGAAAGAGCACTTGTGAGAAAGAACCCATGAGGTCTCTCAGAAAAGGGTCCTGAGACTTCTCAGCCTCAGACTAGTCCCTACTCCAGCCCACTCTAATTCCCAGGCATCCTTTTCTCACACCTAGTAAACCACCTCTGTTTCCATCACTGTCTGTGTGTTCCTCATCCACATCTTTATTCTAGGACACTAGAACCCAGGAGACTCAGGGAATCCCCTCCAGACTCCGTTGTGAACCAGTAACACACTGGTTCATCTAAGCTCTCAACAGTGACAGCACCAATTGACCTGGCCCAGGCCACCCAGCGTGTGCATCAAGAGGCCACATAGCAGCCGGGCATGGTGGTGCACGCCTTTAATTCCAGCACTTGGGAGGCAGAGGCAGGTGGATTTCTGAGTTCGAGGCCAGCCTGGTTTACAAAGTAAGTTCCAGGACAGCCAGGGCTATAAAGTCTCGGAACAACAACAACAAACAAACAAACAACAACTAAAACAAACAAACAAACAAAGAGGCCACATAGCAGAGAGCTCCAAGTTGTCCCCAGGACTTCAGTTCTGTCCTCAGTGCTGACACAGACCCTCACTCAAGCCTGTGACTGTATGGCTCCACTCCTGGTGACTGTTAATATCTAAACACTGCCTCGACTTCCTCATCTCTGATTCTGCCTCCACTCAGAATGGTGCATCTGTAACCCTTGGTAGCCATTCTGTAACCTACATGATACATGGAGATAAGCGTAATTACTGCACGGTGTATAACATGCGACCTGAGAGTAATGGTAAATAAGATTAAAGGATCTGTACTCACCAGTGGCCAGCTATCAAGGGAAACAGGGACTACTTGGAAAATGGCAGCCACATGGCTACTGCTTATGGTCCCGACATTGAAAAATGTCACAACTGCATCTGTGTGTGCTTCTGACGTAGTGCTCACACTAGACTTTAGGGGAAGTCACTGGGCATAGTGTGCTCACACTGGACTTTGGGGAGTCACTGACATATTGTGTTCACACTGGGCTTTGGGGGAGGTCACTGGACAGTGTGTTCACACTGGGCTTTGGGGGGGTCACTGACATAGTGTGTTCACACTGGACTCTGGGGAGTCACTGACATAGTGTGTTCACACTGGGCTTTGGGGGGGTCACTGACATAGTGTGTTCACACTGGGCTTTAGGGGGAGTCACTGTCATAGTGTGTTCACACTGGGCTTTAGGAGGGGGTCACTGGACCCTCTTATCTTTTCCTGTTCCTGATATGGCCAACATTGAGTAAGTCTCTTTTTACTGTTTCCACTATTTCTCTGCCCAGCCCCAACCTCCCCAAAGTCTCCTGCGCCCCAGGCTAGGATTAAGGTCACTGTACAGCTGAGCATGGCCATTAACTTCTAGCCCTCCCGCCTCTACCTCCTGAGGTTCCGGGATTCTAGGAATCTGCTATGGTGCCCGGTTGATGTGACAGAAGACTCAAATCCAGTAACCAGCAAGTAGGCTACCGACTTAGCCACGCCCCTGCTTCACTCTCTGAAGCACTTCACTCTCTGGGCATTGACTGGAGCGCTGGCGGAGGTAACAGGACCCAGTCTGTGGTGCTGCCAGAGGTCTAGCTTGCCTCCTAAAGACTCTAGTTACAGCTGTTGCTATGCATCCTTCCTGCTGCAGAGGCACCTTCCCTCCTAATCTTTGGCAGATGCTGTGGCTGAGGGAGACATCTCCGGAGAAATAAACAATAATTTCCAGACTCCGGGGTCGACATTTAGAGGGGGGAAGAATCCTCTTACGACGGCATAAAGGAGGTCTGCAGCTTCGTAACTTCTCAGCTTTGCGCTCCTCGGAGAAACATCTGCTCCGGGTTAGGGTTCCACCTTTAGGCCTTCCTCCTCTGTAATAAGAGAAAAAAAAAAAAAGGAGACAACTTCTGACAGAAGCCTTTCATTTGCATATCTAAAAGCCTCAGTCAAGAGTTCCCCCTCCCCCTGAAGCAAAGGAGGTGTTTACCCTCAAAGCTGAATTCAAATTACTCCCCCCCCTCCCCCCAAGGCTCTGGGCCTTAAGATTGGCAGGGTTTTTTAGAGGCAAGTGAAGAAAAGTTGAGTTGACATCCAGGTTACCATCACCGATTTCATCAAAGGATGAGAACTACCTTCTCCAAGGTGTCAAAACAATGCCTCAAATCCAAGAGGAATTAGAAAACACTGCTCTGTTTCTCAAAGGTGCCCGAGTCTTTCTTTTTCCCAGCAGCACTCTGAGCCCTGGAGTTGTCGAGGTGGCTCTGTGTAGAACAGCTGTCTCCGAGGGGCAGAAGTTTAAAGTGGAGGGCAAGTGGTATGACACGAATCGGAGACACAGGCTCCCCTAAAATGGCAAAGACCAGACCAGGGACTCAAGGTTCAAAATAGATATGGAGACGATTTATTAAGAAAGGAAAGTTGTTCCAGAGAGGAGTGAGCCAGTGAGCCCTGGGCAAGCATCTGCTCAGAGGCACTGGGGCACTACAATGTTCTTGACCCTGTATTAGTGGTTAGCACAGCGCCTGCCTCCTGCCTCTCCAGTTTGTACACAGCAGGCTTCTCCGCCCCCCCCCCCCTTGTTCTTGTCTTCCTCCTCCAACTGGCAGCTTTCAAATGCTAATCTTTTTTGTTTTACTGGATTTACTTTAACTTCCTTAACTTGTGTGTGTGTGTGTGTGTGTGTGTGTGTGTGTGTGTGTGTGTGTGTGTGTCAGAAATCAGAAATCAGAAAAGAACATTGGACTTCCTGGACACAAAGTTACAGTTGTTGAATGAGAGTCACCCACTGTGGTGCTGGGATCCAGACATGGGTCTTCTGCAAGACCAGCAACCACTGGGCCATATGTCTAGACCTCACATTATTCCTTTTGATTTGGGTTGATTTGGGTTGGGTTGGGTTGGGCTGATTTGGGTGGGGGTGGGTTGAATTGGGTTTTCAAGGCAGGGTTTCTCTGTGTGGCCCTGGCTATCCTGGCACTCACTTTGTATACCAGGCTGGCCTGTCGACCAGGCAGACCTACCTCTGCCTCCTGAGTGCTGGGATTAAAAGCAGGCCCCACCATGCCTGGTTCACATGCTGTTCTTAATGTAGCTTTCTCCAACCGATAGATAGTCTCTCTTACCAGAGGGCCGGAGGAGTCTAGATCAGAAAGCCAACAGTTAGCTAATACCCCCTTCTAGATAAGGCCTCCACTTTATCAAAACACTGTACCCAAGCTCCCCACCTAAGCACACATGCACACATGCAAAGTCACATGTAGTATGGGAGCCCTAGTGTGTGCCCTACCGACTGGTTACAGCTGTTGCTACACATCCTTCCCACTACAGAGGTGTCTTCCCACCTAATCTTTGGCACAGGCCGCAGAAACAAATATTCTCAGATTCTGGGATCTCCTTTTAGGGAGGAAGAATTCTCTAAAGAAAACATAAAACACTCCCTCCCTAGTAGGGGAAGAGAAAAGAAAAATGCCTGTGCCCTTTGTCATCCTAGATACCCTCAAAGTGTACTACAAGAGGCAGACTCGCGTGCAAATATCGAGCAAGCGTGGAGTCACTTTGCATCTACAAGTTCTCAGAACAAGAAGGTTTCAGGCCAGTGGATGAGTTTTACAAAATATATCTTGAACTTGCATGGTCTGTAAGAACATGCTTTTCCTGTAAGATACAGAGAGAACTGAGAGCCCTGGCCCCTGGTCTCCTTTTCAGGGATCTTAAAGATGTTGTAGCTCAACTCCCGGGGGAAATGAACCTGCGGAAAGCCCAGCTTAACATCCATGGAGCCCAACCTCGACACCAAGTGGGACTTTCCAGATCCTTCTGCTACCGAAAAGTGGGACAGCTTAGTCTCTTCTGCTAGATTCATTTTATGTGACTGAGCGTTTCACCTGCATCACGTCTATGCGCACCCCATGTGTGCCTGGTGTCCACAGCAGAAGAGGCTATGGAATTCCCTGGGACCAGAATTAAAGACAATCATGAGTCAATATAGGACTCAAACCTAGGTCTCTTGCTCTTAACCACTGAGCCATCTCTACAACCCCATTTACTTTTAAGGTAAGGCAGGATAAAAAGACGGAGGAAAGTGGGGGTTGGGAGGGTCATTAGAAGAAAGTAAACCCTTCAACCTGGAATGGGATCGGAGTCTCTCACAAGAACAAGCAAGGATCCCAACACGATTAACAAGTTAAGGCCTTCCCGTCTATGACCTGAAATTTTCTAGAAATCTAATCCCATTTACTGTGAGACCCACATCCTAAAACTTATGTGCAATCTTCGTGTCTCCTTACCATATTATAAGCCCATCCAAGGCATCTCCAAAAACAACCTGTCATCTTAATTACTGAAGAGAGAAACGGGACTAAGGAGATGCATCCACACATGGTAATACCTTACCCTCTGGTACACTCCCACGAGGGCCCTGGACAGCACTTGGCTATCTCCAGCTTTCTATGTCTCTCCCTCTTAAGGAGCCCATGCCCACACTGGGTGTGTCTTGCTCTGTGCGACTCCCAGCCTTGGCCCGAAGCATCCCTTTATTCTGACCTTGAGTACCCCCTTTCCTAATATTTTTAGTGAAATCTCCAATTCTGCATCATCACACCGGGTAGCGCTGAACGTCTTTTCAGCATCTGACACCACAGGTCCCATTGTGGCCTGAGTCAAGGCCACTAAAAGACTAAAAGGAGCACCCTCAGGGTGCTAAGTGGGACACTGAGGAGCTGTGCTCAGCCCTTTTTCTGCTGACCTGAGGGGGAAGTGGGGAGAGATCCAGAGACTATCCACAGTGAGGTGAGGAACACAAACTAAGTGAAACTGAGCATGCTCAGTAGTGAGAGGCTGTGTGTATACTGAGCATGCTCAATCACTCTGCATATACTGATCAATGTTATACTTTCCTTGAGTTTAGGGAGGGTAGCTGTCACATGAGAGTCTATGGCCAGCATCAGGGGAGAAGGGAAGCTCAATCTGCTGCGCCTTACACTTCTTCAGTTTAACACATTCTGCACCGCAAAGGCGCCATGTTGAGGAGAAGGATAGTGTGAGTTCCGACTTTCGCATCATTCTTTGTGAATTTTTTTTTTAATGACAGATATCACTGTCAAACATTATATATATTTTACATATTTGCTTTTCTTTCTTTTTTTTTTTTTTTTAAGTCATCAACAGAATGTGAACAACAGAGGAACAGAGTTTTTACAAGTGTTACTCCTTGTTTTTTATTATGCAGGCCCGACCTAGATAGAGTAGGGTCATGGGAAGTTCACAATAAATATTTATTTGGATGGATGGACAGACACCCATCAAGCTATAAAAGCCAAAACGCCAGATTATAATTAAATTGACTATGATATGGTAATAGAATTTTTCACAAATGTGGAAGCTTACTGAATTTTGGCTTATTTTAGAGTCTTTCAGTTTTTTTCTTCTAATTCACAACACATGCTGGCAGTAAAGCACTTCAAAACACGCCAACTCAGAGTATATCAATATGTTGGGGCTAGTCATCAAGACTCCAGAGGCGGAGTCTGGGCCTCAGGCCTTGGTAACAGCCTGCTTGGTAACGCTAAATCCTCAATGCCTAGCCAATGAAAAAATGAAGCAAACAGGAGATTAGGCCTGCAAAGAATATGCTTCAGGTTCTCTAGAACAGAGTAGTGTTTGAACATAAATCATTACTTACTGAAATTTAAAAGGTTTTTCATGTAGAGATAAGCTTATATATAATTATATATTTGGTGAGCACCACACATCAGTAAACCCTAGCACTAGGAAGGCAGAAGCAGGGTGATTGCTGTGAGTTTGAGACCAGACTGGTCCACATAGTGAGTTTCAGGCCAGCCAGAGCCACATTGTGAAATCTCGCCTGAAAAAAATCATCTTTAAAAATCTTAGGAGGCGCATTTACTGTTTCCAGGCTATGTATACTTTTGGACAATTGACTTATATGGTTTTCACAGTTGTAAATAGTTTAATTAAACTCTTATGAGTAAAAGAAATACATATTTCAACAGGTTTACTTTTTTCCCCACCCTATTCTTCTGTATTTAACTATATAAGTACAGTAATTAAGATATGAAAATAATCACAAATTATTATATAAAAATTTTTTTAAGGAAACAAGTTTCAAAAATTAAGCTCATGGAGCTCGAGAAGTGGCTCATCAGGTAGGAACTTTATGCTGTTCTTGCAGAGAACCTAAGTTCAGACCCTAACATTTACCTCAGGCAGCTCAAAGCACCTGTAACTCTAGCGCCAGAAAACCTGAGGCCCTCTTTTGGCCTCCAAAACTTCCTGTGCTCACATGCACATAATCCCCCCCCACACACACACACACAACACACAAATATAATTAAAACTTAAATTAATCTTATTTAAGTGGAGATAGCCGGGAGCTGGTGACACTAACAACTGACAGTGTCTTGTCTATGAATGTGTCTCTGGAGAGTTAGATCATGAGGTCCTGATATGAAGAACAGATTAACCTTTGTATGGATACAAGATGTTAGGAGACAGAAAAATGCCCAAGTGGAGAAGAATGTCACTGGAGAATTACCTTTCTCTAGCTTCTTCCTGCATGCTTTATTCTGTTTCCTGTCCCCAGTGATGTGAATAATCCCTGCCATACACCCTTGAAACTCTGATGTTCTGCCTCGCAGTGTGCCCAGAAACATAGCAAAGAGAATCTGAACGGAACTGCCCCATGTGCTTTCTATTACTGAGATAAATACAATGACCAATAGCAATTTGGAGAAGAAAAGGTGTGTTTCAGTGTACAGCTTAGAATCTTCCATGGAGGGAAGTCAGGATAGACGACGTTCTTATACCATCCAGGGCCACCTGCCCAAAGGTGGCACTACCCACAGTGAGGTAAATCTTCCAACATCAATCTTCAATCAAGAAAATGCCCTATAGACTTGCCAGGAGATAATCTGATGGAGGCATTTTCTCAATTGGTTTTTTTTGTTGTTGTTGTTGTTCTTTGTTTTCCAGATAGTTCTAGGTTGTGTCAAGTTGACAGAAAAGCAAAAGGAGAAAAAAACAATTATGACACAAATCATCTGAAACTAAGTTTTTATTCTTTAAATTGTTTCTGTTAGTTATATTTTTCAAAGAACCATAAAAAGTAATTGACATAATATCCATGTGCAAAAGAGTTAAGCTGAAGGTTGGCTTCACATCATAGACAAAAGCTAATTCCTCAGGTAAAGGTGCTCATTGTGGAAACCTGGTGACCTAAGGTTGTTTCTCAGAACACAACAGTGGAAGGAGATAACTAACTCCACAAAGTTGTCCTCCAACTCCACGTGCATATCATTCGTGGTACAACAGTACTGTACCTGAGGAGATAAGAACAAACATCTACTCACCTCTGACAGAGAATAATGACAGTTCCAAGTAACAATACTACCAAAGTGAACCAATGAATTTACTGAGGTTCTATTGGGAGTGGGTTGGAAGGGTCACTTATGTGAGCAGAGATGACTCGAGGCATCTATGTCACCATACATGGGTAATGCCTCACAAAAGCTAAAATTGTAGAGAACAGTGCAGCACATGCAGGCAACTCAACATGTCTGAGAATCTCCTCTCCTGGGTAGTTCTTACTGCATTTATAAAAGGAAGGAGGAATCTTGTGAATGCAGTAAGTTTCAGGGACTTCCTGAGACTTGTGGCTGGTTTACTTCTTAACAAAACTCTCTTTAGAACTTCCTGAAGTCTTAAGGAACTTATTTGGGGATGTCATATTTCAATTTGGAGGAAATTGCTACATAACACTGTCATGTACACGCCTACTCACAAACATACCACCCACTAATAATTAATAAGATTTTTAAAAACTGGTGACATATTCTTTTAAAAGTAGATAGCTGCTGTGGACATAATGCATAAAGCAGTAGCCTAGCATACCAGAAGCCCCAAGTTTGATTCCCAGCATTGCCTAAAATGGGCTGATGGAGGCACATGGGCTGTAATGTTATCACTGCCACTTCAGAGGTGAACGATGGTTAAGACTTCAAGCTTCACCTCAACCTTCTAGGCCCACTTGAATAACATTAGCCCAGATGATATATGTATGGTATATAAAGTTGTGTGTGTGTAAAATTATATATATGTATATGTCTTAGTCAGGGTTTCTATTCCTGCACAAACATCATGACCAAGAAGCAAGTTGGGGAGGAAAGGGTTTATTTGGCTTACATTTCCATACTGCTGTTGATCACCAAAGGATGCAGGACTGGAACTCAAGCGGGTCAGGGAGCAGGAGCTGATGCAGAAGCCATGGAGGGATGTTCTTTTCTGGCTTGCTCAGTCCACTCTCTTATAGAACCCAAGACTACCAGCCCAGAGATGGCACCACCCACAAGGGAACCTCCCCCCTTGATCACTAATTGAGAAAATGCCTTACAGCTGGATCTCATGGAGGCATTTCCCCAACTGAAGCTCCTTTCTCTGTGATAACTCCAGCTGTGTCAAGTTGACACAAAGCTATCCAGTACAGTATATATACATATTATATATGCTATATATTACTATATAGTACATGTTTTATATATATATATATATATATATATATATATATATATATATATATATAATTACTGGAGATATGGCTCAGTAGTTAACAGTATGTAATGCTTAAACAGAGGACCTGAATTGTTTCCCAGAACCTATATCAGACAGCTCACGACTGCCTATAACTCCAGCTTCAGGAATTCTGACACTCCCTTCTGAATTTCAAAGGCACCTGCACTCACACGCACACAGCCACACTTACACAATTAATGCACACACCTACGCATATGCCCATAATTTTAAAATAATATAAAAAATATTTTAAAAGAAATGATACATGTAAGGTTGTCCATAAGCTAATTATCTTAACTGAGCCACTCCACAATGTATTTATATCCCTAAACATCATGTCATACACTACTAACATAGATCATTTTTATTGTCAATTTAAAGGACACTAGGAACAATACAGTAAAACTGACAAGAACAATAACACAAATCTTAATGGTAATAAATCGCCAACGGCTTTGCGGGAAAAAATCAAAGGCATAAATGTCAGAGCTACAAATACAGACCAGAGAATAAAACATGAAAGCAAATCTTTGTAGCCTCTTCCTAGGGAAGAGCTTCCTGGATACAAGGCTAAAATTGTATCCAGGACAAGGATCAACACCACAGATGGACAGAGTGTTTCATCAAAATTGAAAGTTTGGGGTTTGGAATATGGCTCAGCAGTAGAGAGTTTATCTGTGTTCCACCACTAGCACCACAGAAGGCTTTGTTGTTAATTATTAATATTTTAATTGGAGGTTTGTGTGCTTCAAAGAGTACTACAACGAAAGTTTAAAAGTCAGCTTACATGATAGAAGAAAAATATAACTCCTCATTCATCTGATAAAAAAGATGTTTTAGTTCATCTCTGTTATCATAACAAAATACTTCAGGCTGGATGATTATTACAGAAATGTATTTCTCACAGTTCTGAGGTCTGAAAAGTCAAATATCAGGGTGCCTTTGATATCTAGTAAATCTAGCCTTAAACATTCCATGAAGCCTAGGCTGGCCTTACGCTGCTGATCAGCCTTACGGCTACCTCTCATGGGCAGAGATCACGGTTGTGCACCAGATCTGGCTTTACTCTTGTGGTGGTCCCTTGTTAACGTGTCCTCACATGATAGAAGACAAAGAACATGAAAGCGTTCACTCTCTCCCTTGCACCCTGCTATGAAGTCACTAGCCCCTGCATGAATGCAGAGCCCTCATACTAAATCAGTCACCTCCCAAGGGCCCTAGGTCTTTGAATATCACACAGGTTCCCATTCATATACCATAGTGGGACTCACAGTCAACATACATGAGTAATACTTATAACTTCATAGTAAAAAGATGACTTCCTTAAATCATAGTCAAAGGACTTAAGACATTAAAGAAGACACATATGATTGGCAAGTATGTTAGATGCCAGCATTATTTTGTATCATGGAGGTACAAATCAAATTCATAGTGAGATGCCAGTTACCACATACCAGGGTAGAAAAAAAATCAAAATGATAAGCAGTAGCAAGTCCTGGAGGCCATTATGGAGAACTTGGATTCCTTACCCACTCGCTACTGCTAGAAATACAAACTTCTGCAGCCACTTTGCATCAGGCAAGTGAGAAGGCGGTTGCCTCTGAACTTGAAGACCTGAATTCAATCTTCCAGAACCTATATGATGAAGAAGAGAAGCAACCCCCAAAAGCAGCTATCCTTTGACATCCAGACACCCTGTGGCATGTCTGCATGCATACAACACACACACACATACACACAGTAAATACAAAACAAAACAATTTTTTAACAAATACAGCTTTCATATGACCCAGAAATTCTACTCCTAAGTTATATCCAAGAAAAGTTAAAATGTGTCTAAAAATTATAGCATATGAATATTCACAACATTCATTTTTTATGGTCAAATTGTAGGAATATTCCAAATGCCCATCAACAGATAAATAGATCCATAATAGAATATTATTCAGCTCACAAGAATGCAGTACTGACCCCTGATACAAGTTTAAACACAATGTTCCCCCCCCCAAAAAAAAAAATCAGACACCAAGAGCCATAAGGTTTGTACTTCTACTTGCATGAATTACCCAGAATAATCAAATGGAAAAATGAGCTGGTGGTTGCCAGAGGCAAGGTAAAACTAGGAACACAGAGTGTTCAATGGATACAGTGATTTTTATTTTTGTTTTTTGAGGTATGATGAATTGCTTTAAGTGTAGGTCCTGGTAGTAACTGTACAAGTGAATATAGTAAGAACCATTGCAGTGTGTAATTTAAAAGGGCGAATTTTATGATGTATTAGTGATACCCCAGTAAAGCCATTACTTTTGGAAACATTGTTTGAGGGCACAAACCCGTCTGAGCCCCACCTCAAACCTCTCTCTCTCTCTCTCTCTCTCTCTCTCTCTCTCTCTCTCTCTCTCTCTTTTCCCTAAACTTATTTTTGTAGATTTATGCATCTTTGGACAGGAAAAGACTTTAGCGGTCTTATTTTTATTCTGAGTTGAGAAAGGCCAGCCAGTGAAGTTGCTTTGACGAATGAAGTATGTCACACAGATTGCTTTAACCTTCCTGTAAAGATCAGCGGGAGCAACATGAGGCGATGTGCTGAGGCAAGAACTGGCCCTGTAAATACAGCGCTTTGTACTGTTGTCATCTTTACAATGTTACAGGCCATAAAAAGCACAAGTGTGTGTCTTTTATCTCGAGCTAGCCTCCCAGGCAACTCTAACAATCTAAATTCTGTTTCTTCCTTCACTGACTTAACTCACTTCAACAGAGAGCCATCTCTTCTCTTCTCTATAGGGTATAAGAGAACTGATAAAACCTTAAAGTGTATGGGCAAAGCCTTGTGTCCTGCTATGGCTTGAACAAGATGTGTTCTCCACCGTATCCCACCAGGCTTAGTGTCTGAATACTTGATAGCCAGCTGTCTATTGTTTTGGTGAACCTTCAAGCAGTAGAGCAAGGGAGGAATCTTGGGCTTGCCTCGAGGTTTTATAGCCTCACTTCCTGTCTGCTCTCTGCTTCCTGTTCCTCGACACAGAAGGAAGTACTCTCTGCTGCCATTGTGGAGACCCTTCCCCATTATGATGAACGGTATCCTCAGAGTGTGAGCTAAAATAAGCCCCTTCCTCCATTGAGCAATTTAAAGTCAAGCATTTGCCTAGCACAAGGCACGACAAATAACTCTGTCTTACCTCTTTAGCAGAGTGCCTGTGGCTTCTTCAGCCTCTGATCTCTTTCCAAAACTTAGAGTGGAAAGAAAGGATGCTGTTTGTCTGTCTGTCTGTCTATCTATCATCTATTACCGATCTATCTATCTATCATCTATCTATCATCTATCATCTATCTATCTATCTATCTATCTATCTATCTATCTATCTATCTATCTACCTATCTATCACCTATCTATCTATCTATTATCTATCTATCTATCTATCATCTATCTATCACCTATCTATCTATCTGTCATCTATCTATCATCTATCTACCTATCTATCTAGCTTTAGTGTTCTCCAAGGCCAGTTAAGAGGCTAAAGGTCACATGAATGGTAAGGATTCATTTGCCTCTCAAACTGTTAAATGAATATCAAAGCAGTAACTTGGTGCTTTCTCTTCAAGGGCTTCCCATGGCAAAGCATGCCACACTGTCTACAGAGGGTTTGCAAAGAAGTTCACAATGTTGCAAAAAGATTACAACTGAGAAAAAAAACCCATGGAAATTGGTGTGTGTGTTCCAAGGACAGTGAAAGAGGAAGAATGAGAACACAGAGGAAAACACTCCCTTCTGGGAGAAGAGAAATCGTGTCACAGTCCTTTACCACTCTGACCAAATACTCATTAAATTCTCATTAAATTCTGGCAAGATTCTCAAAGGAAAGGGCTGGGTCAACATGGCTCCTAACATATTACCCTGAAAGGACTTTAAAGATGGCTACCAGTTTGCCATAAAGTGTCCAAAAATTTTCTTTGGTCTACATATTTAACAGACGTGGGCCAGAGACATTCATGGCACTTACTGTTTATCTTAGACCATTTGCTACTATAACAAAATACTCTAGACCCAGTAATTTACAAAGTAATAATAATAATAATTTTCCCCACACATCCTGAAGCTGCAAAGTCCCAAACAAATCTAGTGCCCACCGAGGATTCATTCCACAATTCAAAGACAATGCATTTAGAGGAGTCACCCCTGCGACCTCATGTGGGGCAAGAGAAGGGTCAGTTCCGTACTGCCTAATTCTGAGGGCATCTGATCCAAGGGCCTGATCATTCCCAGAGGTTACATCTCTGAGCACTACTGTAAGTGTGTGTGTGTGTGTGTGTGTGTGTGTGTGTGTGAGGTGGTGGTGGTGGGGCTGTCGACATTTAAAAACAAAACAAAACAACTCTCTGATCTTAAAGGAAATAAGAGATAATTTATTCTGTAGCCATTTTGAATAACCACAACCCAGGAATTCCAAATTCCATGTTCCAATGTGGAAGCAGTTTCATGACATTTTTATAGTTTTACAGAACAAGGAAAGTCATAAATCAAGTCAAGGTTAAAATACATTGGTGAGTGAACAGCAGAGGCAGGCACAGCAAGATGGGGGGAGCTTTTCTGTAAACCCAGGATGTTGACACTCTTAGCTTTTGGATTGCTAGAAGCTGCCGGGTTAATATATTCTAAGGGGTCTTTTTCTATTAGTCACGAGATGTTAGTTCTGAGGGCTAGAACTAGCCCAAGATAAGGAAATTAACCTCTGGGCCTGCAATACTCCAGTCTCTGGGGAGTACTGAAGTTCTAATCAGCCACCAGTCTCTGCTGACACAGCTCCTTTCCAAGGGTTTTCATTCACAATATGAATTGTTGAAGGGACGCAAACACTCAAACCACAGCAGATTTTTTTCTTTTACTCTCAGGATAAAATACCAGAGAACTACATGCAGAGGGGCGATCTTAACTCTGTAGCTGACTTGAAAGTTCTGGAAGGAATAATCAAACATTTTATGATGTTAAGTACAGTGTGCCTGCTGTTTATAAAATGCTGAAATCTGTACCATGGCTGGGTGCTGCAGCTTTGCAAAAAGAGGAGCTGTTCTCCAGAGAAATGAACTTTTGTCTTTGTCGTTCTTGGTTGGCTGGTTGGTTGGTTGGTTGGTTGGTTGATTGATTGGTCAGTTGGTTGAAACAGGGTCTCATGTAGCCCAGGCTGGCCTCCAACTATGTAGCTGAGGATAACCTTCAACTCCTGGTCCTCCTGCTTCCACCTCCCCAGCACTGGACTTACAAGCACAGGGCAACATGCCTGCCTTACCTAGGGCTTAGCTATGTAAGCTCTCCATCAACTGAGCTGCACTCCCAGCCCAAAGAAAGGTGGGATCCAGCTAGATAAAGAAGCAAATTGAGGAAATGGACCTGGAACTGGAATCACCAGGTAGAGCCAAACCCTGCAGAGTCTTGGCTGCTCTGTAAAGCAGGCAGATTTAATTTCACAGAAGGGACAGCACAGGGCCATTGGGGAGTTTACCACCAGGGAAAGCTATTTGCAATCGCAACACCTTTTCTGCCATTTCTGCCAGACTACAGGCTCTTTCAGAGTGAGCTGATTCTCCCTAGAAACGTTTAAAAGCATGAGTCTCAGATAATTACCCTGTAAGTCCCTGGTTTGTGGCATGTTGCATTTAACATGAGCTGAGTGCTATTTCTAGACGTTCATTTGTGGTTTGCATGGAGGTGTTTATCAGTCTAAAGTTACTGTCTGTTGCAACATTTTAAAAAGATCAATGGCGGGTGGGAGTGGGTGGAGCTGATGGAATGGTTCAGCAGTTAAGAGTGAGGACTACTCTTCCAGAGGACCCAAATTCATGTCTCATTAACCACGCCCAGTGACTCATAGTCACCTACAACTCTACCTCCAGGGGAGCTTCTAGACTGCAAGGGCACCTCTACTCCTGTGCATGTACCCCTATCCACAGAGGCACACATAGACACATAATTTTAAAATAATCATAATGAAATCTTAAAAATAAAATGGGGCCGGAGAGATGGTTCAGTAGTTAAGAACACTAGCTGTTCTTCCAGAGGACCCAGGTTGGTTTCCAGCATCCACATGGTGGCTCACAACTGTTCCTAATTCAAGATCAGGGGCTTCAGTGCTCTCTACTGGCCTCCAGATATCAGGTATACATAGAGTGCACAGATCTTCATGCATACAAACCCCATGCACATAAAATAATAACAATCAATTCAAGAGCTGATAATCAGACTCCAGTTAGCTTGCTTCTCTTGTAACCAAATATTCATCAGGTACACATGTTATTTTCCATGGAAATAAAATCCAGCCAGACACAAGCCCTGGCTTAAAAGATTTGCCTGTGGGGCTGGTGAGATGGCTCAGTGGGTAAGAGCACCCGAGTGCTCTTCCAATAGGTCCAGAGTTCAAATCCCAGCAACCACATGGTGTCTCATAACCATCCGTAACAAGATCTGACTCCCTCTTCTGGAGTGTCTGAAGACAGCTACAGTGTACTTATATATAATAAATAAATAAGTCTTTTAAAAAAAAAAAAAAAGATTTGCCTGCTACAGGAGAGGAGATCCTGAAGTCCATGAACAGCAAAAGCAGCTTCCTTAAATCAGAGAGAAACTGGTTATAATGTAGCAACTCTTCCAGTCTTAGTTCCCAGGACAAAGTGCAATGTGGGCTCAGTGTTTGTCTAGAAAAATGGTAAATCATCAACCACACCTGGCCCGGCTTCATCCAGGATGTTGTAATGACAGACCGTGGCTGAGCCATGACTCTAGTTAAAGCGCAGCTTATGTGGATACCACACTCGGGAGAACTCCAGATACTTTGCACCTGGTAAACTATTCCTTCATCCTTCATTCCAGCTTCTCAAAGCTGCTGTGGACAAAGCCAGAGCTGGGCTGCAGCTGGGGAGGGAGAGGGTTGGCCCAGCATCTGGAGGCCCTTGGTTCTGTTCCCATTAACTGGGTGTGTTGGTACACACCTGGAATCCCAGTTCTGGGGAGGTGGAGGAAGAATGATTAGGAGTTCAAGGTCATCCTTAGGCCATTTGTCAAATTCTAGGCCAGGTTGGGATGTGTGAGACCTGGGTGCTAATGGGGGTGGGGTGAGGGTGGGGAGGGGGTGAGGGTGCAGTGGGAGTTGGGGAGGGGCGGTGGAGGGGTGGAGTGAGGTGAGGGCAGGGATGGAGTGAGAATGGGGTGGAGGAGGAGACACTGGAAGCTCCCCTCATTTAAGAAAGGGAGCAAATTACTCCCTAATGTATTTTACCTGCACGTTTTACTTTGTTTTAATTTCAAGGCCAAAAGAGCCCACAGACTTGCTATTTCGAAAGCACCTCAGTGATAAACCAGCCTTAAAGTCACAGAACAATCCACCCTTGACTGCATTAAACAACTGGAATCAGGCAATAAACTCATTCATTACTTGCACTCATTACTTCAGAATTAACGTGGAATACAGGTATATGAGGCACACTCCCCCTGCCACTCAGAAGCGACTTCTAGAAAAACTAAAATGACAAAAAGCCTTGGTATTTCCACTAAGAAATACTGTTCCAAGACAGGCAGGGCCTTCGAATATCATCCTCCTTTGGCTGAATTTCATTTTAGTCCCAATTAAGTCATAATTACATTAGGCATTAGAGAGTAAGACTTCAAAACAAGCTTTAAAAGCACTGCGTTTAGAAAGCTCTCGGCATGACCCCGCCCCTTGACCAGACTATTTATAGTCCAGTGAAATTAAGTTAGGTCCACCGTGCCTGACTGCCCAGTAGATTATTAGTTTGCAAATGCGTTCATTAAGTGGCAAGATTCATTTGGGGGTACAAAGCCTTCTGCTTCATCTTTACAAGGCTGTCCACTGGTGGATTTAAAAATAAAATCAGTGGGCAAATAGTGTAGCTCAGAGGAAAAGCTTCCTGTTTTGTGGTCATTGAGTGTCAGGCCCACTGTGAAAGCTCGGCTTGCTAGATTCTTTTGAAAGAGCATTGAAGTGCCCACGATGTGGATGGCTCCAAGGTCCCCTGACTGGGGACACTGCTGTGAATCTGGAGTGCTGTTTGCCTTCTGCCTGGGAGGAACGGTTGGGGCAGTCACAAAAGAAGAAAGCTCTTGCCAGAATCACACAAAAACTAAAAGCTGATGTCAACACATCCGTTCTCACGCACAGCTGTGTGTTCGGTTGTGGACCGGATGGATGCCGCCCGGAGAAGGGATGTGAGGTCTGCTGCGGTCCGTCCGGATCGGATAGATGCAGTTTGAAGTTTGAGCTTTCTTCCTAAGGTTTTTCTTCTAGACACTTAACCCAGCAAACGCTATTTAAAAAAAAAAAAAAAATCAATTAACTATCTGTATCCGTTTCCCTTTGAATGTATTGGTATTGCACCATTTTATTTGAAGCGCTATGGGAAATTTTAGGCCACCTTCAGCTTTCCTGATGAGGACAAAAATGTAAAGAAATTATTTGAGATGCTGCAGTTCTCAAACTGTCTAATCCAGTCAGTATGAAGAAAGAACAAGGAGGAGCTGGAGAGACATCTTGGCTGTTAAGAGCACTTGTTGCTCAGCCAGAAGCCAGGAGTCATGTTCCCAGCACCCACATTGCTGGCTCACAACCTCCTGTAACTGCAGCTCGGAGAACCTGACACCCTCTTCTGGCCTCAACAGGCACTGCAGTGTGGCATACACTCATGCCTATGGATACACATAAATTAAAAATAATGATAATCAATATTTTAAGTGTAACTTTTCCGATAGAAACAGAGTAGAACAAAGATATTCATCTTCTGAATGCAATTGTGTTTAACCCCAAAGCTTCACCCTTTGTTCTAAAAACACTTTCTGCCAATATTCTCATTCCATTAAAAGATTGCATGAGCCCTTTTAGACATTGCTCCCTGAATAACCTGCCTTGACCTTTGCCCTCAGGTCTTAGAGTTAATGAATATTTCCCCATTGCTTCCCTTCACAAACCTCTCAGACTTGTTAAAAGGACCCTCAAATGCTGCCCTCAGAGCCCCACATTCGGGGAGAATTATGTCAAATGCATCAACGTGACAGAAAAATTGGCCATTGTTATTCTAAAATTCCAAGTTTGGGATTACAGATATGCACCACCTTATCTAGCTTATTTGGTTGTTTGGTTTGGTTTTGAGACAAAGTCTCTCATTCTAAAGACCAAAAAGGCTGGAACTCACTAGAGAGTCCAGTTGGCCTCAAAGTCATGGTAGTCCTCCAGCCTTAGCCCCTCAATTGCTAGACGTATATACAATATAGGGCACCATGGCTGTTCATCGTAGAGCTCGGGTTTCTTTGTTGGTTCATTTATTTGTCTGAATCTTTTATTGAATGCATCGTGGAGCTTTCCAGACTCTATTTAAACATCTGCCAGGTATATGTGGTCCTCTCTGTGAGCTCGTATTGTCTGATTTTAGAAGTAAGCCAAAGTCTGTCCCTGTGACCACCCCAGGCTCTTCTGTGAAAGGACAATCGTTTCTAGAGAAGCCCAGCTTTCAACATCCAAGTTTAATGAGCAACAAATTTTCACTTTCCATAGTACACAGGGAAATGCTTGAGGCTCTGTAAGAAGACGCGTGTGTACCCAGGCAAAGCTCAACAGATGAGAGCAAGGCCTTAATGAAGGTGAAGGTATCTATTTAACCCCCACATGGGCCCATTAACTTCATTTAGACAAAACCACCATCCCAAAGATGCACGTTAAACTTCTAACCCAGCCAGCCGCATAGAAGGCACACCAGTCCACTCATGGGATGCTAAGAGGCATGTAGGTGGCTCAGGAAACGTCACCACTACTGCCTTGAGAGAAGGGGGGAAATTAGTGAGTGACTTATTCTGAGATAAATATTTCACATGCACAAAATGCCGAGCAAGGTTCTAAGATAATGATGGACAGCAAGAAAACCAAGGTAAGGGAGGCCATTTACAGCCCGGCATTGGATTTCAGGAGCTGATCTCTGGCGAAGGAATGGAACCTACTATTAAGTTTGAGACATGTCAAAAAGAAGCTATAATGTAAGTAGGAGTAATTAGTAGGTGCATGATACGCCATGATAAGTTTTATGGGATTGAGAAAACAGACTATATTATGTACTTTTCTCCTTGCTCTGACCAAATACCTGATGGAGTAAGTATGTTGTCTTACAGTGTGAGGGGATTAGAGACCATCAGGGTGGGCGGGAACACAGAGCAGTAGGAGCATGGGGTACTGTTCACCTTGCTGCTGTAGTTAGGAAGCAGACAATAGGTAGGAAAATGGGGTGAATTATAAGACAAGACCTGACCCAGAAACTTACTTCCCCCATGAGGCTCTCTCCACCTCGTAGAAGTTTCACCGTCTTCTAAAAGAGTGGCCCTCAACCTGAGCTGAGACCCGTCTGAGGGTCAAATGACCCTTTCACAGGGTTGTCTAGAATCAACAGAAACACAGATAACTCATAGCGGTAGCAAAATTACAGTTATTAAGCAGCAACTAAACCTAATTTTATGATTGGGAATTATCAGATCATGAAGAACTGTATTAAAGGGTCACAGCGTTAGGAAAGTTAAGAGCCACTGCTCTCGAATGTCACCAGCAACTGGGAACCAAATATTAAAACACAGACCTACGGAGACATTTCACATTCAAACTATCACATACAAAAAAAAAGAAAGAAAGAAAGAAAAAGAAAAAAAGAGACAGAACTCACATTTTAGCTGATGCGATCAAAAATGATTTGGGGAAAATGAGATTTAGTCAGAAAGTTAGTGGGAAAAGAGAAAAAAAAAACCTTAAAGTATAGATCAAACTAAATAATACAAATCTCGACTATTAAGTAAAAAACTGATTTAATCTTTAAAAAATGATTATTATAAATTTTTAAATGAAGTAGTGACTTAATTAGGACTCCTGGGAATGTAAGCCTGCCGTAGCGCGGATGACAGGAGATGTGTGGGTCAGTCTGCTTCTTGCTTCTGCAATAAAAATGTCCGAGACAGTCAGCGGTATGGAGGTGGGTTTTAAGGATCCAGGTTTAGATAGCATCTGCTCCATGACTTTCTGGACGACAGCAAATCAGAACAGCCAGGCAGCAGTGGAGGGAAGCTCCTTACCTTGGGGTAGCCAGGGAGCAGCGAGAGGGAGTAAAGGGGCTAGAGACGAGAAGTACCACTCAAAGATGTGTCTCCAGTGACCCTCTTCTGCAAGTCCCACGCTGTAACATTCTACTCACTGCGTGTTGCAAGAGGAGATATGTCCATGATGTGGAAAACTGCAGAAGAATGCAGGAAAAAATGAAAGGAAACAATATCTAACTTGTAATAAACGAGTCGTTCCACGGCTAGCCTCCGTTCTCCCTTTGCTGTATACATGGTGGTAAACATACGTGGTGGCTCTATTTCCTCTCAAGCAGCCCTGTGGGTGCCTGGGTCTGTCTCACTAGCTCTGGCCAGTGAGTCTAAGCCGTGGCCTGCCACAGTTTAGGCCAGGAAGCTGTGGCTTTCTCATTAGCTTTGCCAGGAGACCTGCGTGGCTCTCCCAAGCCTGGGCTCGCAGTGAACGGATTCTCACTTCCCCTGCAGTATTGCAGCCGCGTGAAGTTTTAATAAGCTGTGTATTTATGTTTGTGTATGTATGGTGTCTACATGTTTACACGTTTACGTGTCTGTAAAACGAGAGCTCAAGGCCACGTGACTTCCTCCAGCATTCCCCACCTTCATTTTCAAGACAGGGTCTCCTCTCACTGAACCTGGAGCTCATCAGCTTGCTTAGACTGGCTGGCCAAAGTGGTGTTAGAATCCACCTGTCTCTGCCTCCCAACGGCGAGACTACAGGCATGGGATGGTGACCACATTTGGATTTTTTTGTGTGTCCTGGGCTAGAACAACAAACACTTTACTCACTGAGCCAGTTCCCCATCCCACCTTGGTGGGCTTTAAAAACTTTTTAAATTGAAATATCTTTTCAAACAATATATTTGATCATATTTCCCCTCCCCAACCCTTCCCAGATCCTCCTGCCTCCTCCCCCATCTAATTTTGTGCTTTATCTCTCTCTCCCAAAAACAAAACAAGAAAAAAATACACATACACACACAAACATGAAATGAAAATCAAACTAAATAAGCAAAAGACCAATAATATAAAAAAATGCAAAATGGGGATTAAAAGTCTTCAAAAATGTCATTGAGAGGGAGGAGAGGGAAAGGAAAAGGGAGAAAGAGAGGGGAAGGGGAGAAAGGAGAGTGAGAGGGGGAGGGGAGAGGGAGAGGGAGGCAGAGGCAGAGGCAGAGGCAGAGGCAGAGGCAGAGGCAGAGGCAGAGGCAGAGGCAGAGGCAGAGGCAGAGGCAGAGGCAGAGGCAGNGCAGAGGCAGAGGCAGAGGCAGAGGCAGAGGCAGAGGCAGAGGCAGAGGCAGAGGCAGAGGCAGAGGCAGAGGCAGAGGCAGAGGCAGAGGCGAGACTGTGTGTCTGTGTGGCCAGCCATTCCTGAGCATAGGGTCAACCCTGAAGTTTGGTTATAAACCCAGTGAGACTCCATTGGAGAACACTGATTTTTTTTCTTTGCCAGTGGATGTCCATTGCAGATAGTTTCAGGGTTAGAGCTTGGAGTCTGTGTCTACTCTCCTTTCTCAGAGCTGGGACCCCATCTGGAGAAAACTTGTGCAGGCCTTGCACGCCACAGTCTCCGTGAGTGCATCAGTCTTGCTGTGCCCTTGGAGTCAGGCATGGCCTCCGACTTTTACCTCTTCACCTCCACTTCAAAAATGACTCTCTGAGGCTGGGGATTGGGGAACTTGGATGAAGACATCCTGCTTAGGATGAAGTGTTCCAGGGTCTCTTACTTTCTGCACAGCGGCCAGTTGTGCGTCTTTGGGTTAGTTCCCATCTACCAACAAGAAGAAAGGTTCTCTGGTGAGGCTGAGTGGAACACTGATCTTTGGGAGAGCAGTCTGTCACGAGGAGTCATGCTACTGCTATGTCCCTTTAACAGAATAATAGTATTAGCTATTCCCGCCTGGGCTCATGGCCTATCTAGTCTGTATGAGTGAGCCTTAGACCCATTCAGAAAGTGGTCAGTTAAGCCCCTAACCTTTGCACCACTACCGCACCAGTATCCAATGCCTACAGGTCACTGTTGTATGTTTGAAGGATTATGGATAGAAGATACTGATGATTGACTCCCTTCTCCTCTGGAAACATTCAGTGTGCCTTGCAGCATCATGAATGCAGGTCGGTAGGGGTGAAACTTCTAGTCAGGTTCCAGCTCACTTCTCATTGTCTGATGACATAATGACAAATGTTGGCTTGTTGTGTTTGAAGACCTCCATGGGGCCTCCTTGGCCAGTGACTCAATTAGCTGGAATTCCTGGCTGTGGAAGTTTTCCTTGTTGGTGTAAGATGCCTAGTCCTGGCATGGACTTCCCTGTTCGTTGATGGCTCCAGTTAGGTTTCTTTCTTATGTGTATTTATCTTAAGAAACTTCTACATTACTAGTTCCAAAGGACCTTGAGTGTTAGTTGTTTCTCTCTCTATTCCCTCCTGACTCTTCTCTCCTATTCCCTTCTCTATTTAATTTTCCCATTCAAGTTCCCTTTGGCCTCTCCAGAACAATACATTCTATTCCCCTTCCTTGGTAGAACCTCTCCACCCACACCCCATGCCCAGCCCTTACCAGATATCTAACCTCAGTGGTTATTCAGACTGTCACACACATACTGAAGGCCCAAAAGGTAGCATCCACACATAAGAGGAAACATACAATATTTGTCTTTGAGGGCCTGGGTTAATTCACCCAGAATGATTTGTTTTTCCTGGCTCCATTCATTTACCTGTGATTTTCATACTTTGGTTTTCCTTAACAGATCAGATGATACTCTGTGTAAATGCAATACATTTTCAGTACCCATTTATCACTTGATGGACACCTTGGCTGTGTCTAATTTCTGGCTATTGACCAGAGCAAGTGTCTACCATAGGATGAAGCATCCTTTGGGTATAAGCTCAAGAGAAGTAGAGCCGGATCTTGAGATAGATCTCTTTCGGCTTCCTGAGAAGCCACCACATCAGTCTGCGTAGTGCCTGTCAAGTCTCCGTGTCTACCAGCAATGAGTAAGAGCTCATCACCTTCCCCACATCCCTGTCAGCCTGTGCTCTCATTTGTATTACTGAACTCCACTATCCCGACTGGCATAAGACGAAATCTCAAAGTAGTTTCAGTTTCATTTCTCTGACAGCGAAGGATAGTGAACATTTCTTTAAGTGTTTCTCAGCCACTTGTATTTTGTCTTTTGAGAACTCTGCTTGGTTCTGTAACCCATTTTTAACTGGGCTATTTGTTTTGGTTTTTTATATTCAGAGTTTTGGGTTTTTTAGTTCTTTACATCTTTATAGTGTTAAATGGCTAAGATTTGACCAGGGTCAAACCCATACTGATGGGTGCAAGAGGACTTTCGATCAGGACAGTAGCTGTACTTAAAAAGTAAGAAGAATGTCTGTCTCAAGTGTTAAGAGATAGGGTTGGGGAAAAAAAAAGTCAAGTTTCAACAGGAAACCTGTTATTAATTTGTTCGTGAAAAGATGAAAACAATTCAGCAGCTCTGACAGTAATATGAGAAAGAAAAACAGACGGGATTGTTCTAATGCAAGAACACAGTAACATGAGAAAAGGATTATGGGAATGAAAAGATTAACAGAGTCAAGGTCAAGGGTCGCCTTTAGAACCGAAGACTTGCACTACTGCCTTGAGAGGGATTAATTAGCTTTCAGGAGTGGGGCTGGGAAAGGAAGAGACTGAAGGAGCTCATGTCAGATGGCCTCAGCCAGTCAGCAGTGTCATCTCTCTTCTCAAAGGCTGTCAAGATTTAACATTCCCCAGGATTAAATCTCTACTCATGAAATGCTAAGTAAGGGCAAAAGTCTTTCATCAATTCTTCCTCCTCCTCCTCACTGCATCGGTCTAACTGCAGTGTTCTGAACACAGCGCCACTCAGAGCAAGGGATACAGAGTTCAGGGCATGCAGAGGAAGCTGGTCGGTACACTTCCGGGGCTGGAGAAGGGGCCCAAGTTAATGTATAATATTAGTGAACAGTGAGACTGAATGTTATCTAACACTGAAGTGTCAAGGACAGAGGAGCGAATGGTAATTAATGACTATAAAAGTCTCCTTGAGCTGAGGGGGTTTGCAGACCCAGACCCATGGAGGGAGCAACAGACCCCCCCCCCCAGAGGACTGGACCACAAACCAAAGAATACACAGGGATCGACCCATGGCGCTGGCCGCATATGTGACAGAGGATGGACATCAGTGGGAGGAGCAGCCCTTGGGTGTGAGGATTTTCGATGCCCCGGTGTAGGGGAATGCCAGGACTGGAGGATGGGAATGGATGGGTGGGGGAGCACCCTCATAGAGGCAAGGGGGAGGGGGAGGGGAGGGGGGATTCTGAATGGGAGACCTGGAAGGGGGAAAACATTTGAAATGTAAATAAAGAAAATATCCAAGGAAAAAAAGTCTACTTGAGGCAATAATACTTAAAAAAATTTTTTTTCAAAACTTGAATAAATACATAGGAAAGGAGAGGTGTTCCAAGTGATTATTAGAAAGACTTGGGCCAGGAAGCCCAGAATCTGCGCTTAGGTAGGTGATCAGCCAGGCGTCTTCCTTGTGTGAAGCTGAAAGCACCTTGGGCTAGTCTGGTGTGACTTACTGATGAGACCCTCAGGAGCAGCACAGAATTGCATCTTGAGAGTAAGTAGCTGGTCGCTGAGCAAAATCACACTGTACACTCAATCTGGCTAGACAGAGCTCAGGTGGCAGGTGCACCTACTGTGTAGGGAGCTCTCAGTTCCTCTCCCGGCACTCCGTAAACCGGGGTAACGACTCACCCGATAAAGGTTATCCTCAACTACACAGAGAGTCCAAGGCCAGACTGGCACACACGAGACCATGTCCCGCCACTCTGGTGAATGTTTCGCTGTAACACTGATGGGCACAAACGTTGAGTTTGCACTGTCACTGCAGCCTCTGAACGCTGGGTGGCTGCTGGCGCTGTCGTCACCTTAATTTGCATTCTGTGGGGTCTTTGTCTCTCTGTGTCTCTCTCTCTGCCTTGGCTCGCGGTCTCTGAGAGATGTAAGTCCCGAGGAGATTTGAGATCATGACTTTCAGAACAGAAGGGAAGAAGCCTTGTTGTCAGCAGGAGCGTGAGGCCGCTTCAGAAAAGAAGGGATTCCCCATTGTTGAAGATCCATCAGTGGGTAAAATGCCTGAATCCAGGCATTTTATAAAAAGAAAGAGAAATCAGGGATATTTTTTTGGTGTACAGGAGGGGAGGGGAGGAGAGGAGGGGAGGGGAGGGGAGGGGAGGGAGTCATAATGAGTCATGCATGCCTAGCTGTTGCTAGGTAACTGTGGGTGGAGCCTAGACTAAATGCCAACACCTGTTGTCCAGCACCTTTCTCTGAGCAAAACGACCCTTCTCTTTACAAGAGCTTGTGTCTCTTCTGCAAACAGTGGTGCTTGTTGACTACTGTCATTCCCTCATAGAAGCTGGGGACTAGAAGTATTACTGTGCCCACCTGAGTATCCAAGCAACCTTCCCTCACGCACTCGTGTGCAATTCTGCCCTAAGTGCACATGATCGAGGGTTCTCCCGGAAGGGCTAGAGAAGGCGGTAATTGAGGGGACTACATCTATGCAGGTTTTTAGAAGCCATTATCCTTGCCAGCTGAAGACTTCCCAGTTCAGCTGCTTTGGGGTTGCCCATACTGCTGTCAGTAACCCTTTATACCCACGCTCTTAAGTCAGCCCGAGAAACTCATAGGGGAACCGTGGAGGAATAGCACTTTATTTTCTTGTTGGGACTTTAGTGGTCAGGGATGGATGTTGTTCATTCTCCTCTGAGGAAAGAGGTTTTGGTAAGAAATAGACAGACAGACTATTGAAATAAGAGATAGGAGTGCGTGTCTGTAATTCTAGGGAGCTGTAAAGATAGATGGTTTCCTGGGACTCAGTTCACCGACTAGCCATGTTAGCCCACCGGGTAAGTACCATAAGAGACACTGTCTCCAACACAAGGTGGGTAGCAACTGAGAGACAATATTTGAGCTTAACCTCTGACCTCCATGTGCATGTGCACACATGTGCACCTACACTCTCCATACACTTTTACCTGCAAACACAAACACACATGGGGGGAGGGAGAGAGAGAGAGAGAGAGAGAGAGAGAGAGAGGAGAGTTCTGTCAATGAGTGGCCTCAAGTTCACCATATTGCTTTTGACCAACAGAAATATGGCTAGGACAATTACTAGAGGTAAAGGAAGTGACCGCAGAGGACCATGAGCACCAGGTGCTGTAGGTTTGCCTTCCCACTGACGGAAAACTGCAAGTACTAAACGTTCAGAACAGAGCAGAGAGATGCATCAGGAAGAGCGACTTATGCATGAAGTGATCGCCACAAGGATTCCAGGTGGCAGGACGGGAAGACTGATTAAAAGTAGAGACTGGAGCCACAGGCTGCACCGGTCATGCCAGCACAAGGTGACATCTCCACCAGGGACACAGAATGGAAATGGAGAGAAAAGTAGTCTTGCAAAAAAAAAAAATGTTTTGAGGAGAAGAGAATTAGGGCCCGAAGGCTGGCTGAAGGCTGGTTGGATATAATCAAGAAAAAAAAATCTCTGAAGTGATTTCAAAATCTTGAGTTCATGTCCCTGGGGTAATTTAGATCAGAGCTGATTTGGGGTGAATTTTCTTCCTGAGGGTACTCAACTGTTTTCTGCCATCTCCAGTCTCCTGAAGACTGTCTGGAATGTTCCTATTGCAGGCCTTTGGATCCTTGTTCTAGACTTTCACTGTGTGTGTTGGGGGCAGGGGGGATGGGGGTGTTTGTTTGATGTATAGTTAATAGTTCTCTGTTGATGCATTTTTATCTGGTCTAATTAAAACTATATTTTGCACAGTGGTACAACCTTACAGTCCTACCTGCTTAGAAGGTAGAGGTAAGAGAATCACTGGGACATGAGGACAGGCCACCTTTGGATCTCCATACTGGCTGAATTTTGTGAAGCAGCATCCTCTTTCTTGCTGCCTTCCTCACATAAAAAGAGAAATCACACAGCCGAGTGTGACGGTGCATGCCTGTAATCCCAGCACTCCAGAGGCCGAAGCAAGGATTGCTGTGAGTTCAAAGCCAGCCCTACCCAGTGGCCCTGGGAGACTGCTGATCGTTCTAGGTGTTCTCTTACAAGGAGCCTGCCAGTACTCTCCCCTCCTTGAGATGTCCCCAGGGCCTGTCACAGGTCTCCTCTGTTGGAGTCATTAGGAAAACAAACAAACAGGAAGCTTTAGCACCATTTCACACTTTCCATTAAGTTCCTCTGAGGCCAGAGAGGAAGGTGTATGATCCATTGCCCCCTTGAACCCAGCAGTGCCCTGGCTCAGAAACTGCACTTTCTTCTGTTCACCCCCACACAGGTTCCCTTGACTTTGAAACCCAGCTCTTGGCTTTTCCAGGCATCCTTAGTCTTCTCATATCTGCCTCTCTGAAACGGAAAACTTAGGCCAGCTCCAACCCTACATGACAGACCTGGGACGGGGATTTCAGGGACGCTAGGACTATGGGCAGGGCTAACATGTTCTTACAGTTAATTATGACAAAATGTACGACAAGTTAAATTCTCATCATGTGTTAGGCCCCCAAGATCAGCAATCGGGAGGCAGAGGCAGACAGATCTCTGCTCTGAGTTCGAGGTCAGTCTGGTCTACAAAGTGAGTCCAGGACAACCAGGGCAACAGAGTGAGACCTTGTCTCAAAAACAAAAGCAAAATACCCAATACCTCATCCTGTTAAATATTGCAATTCAACTTGAAAGTCCAGAGAGCAGCCAGACATTTAGAATGTGTGCTATTTTGTTTAGCTTCTTTTTTTTACATTAGTTTTCTAATTGTCTTTCTACAGTCTAAAATTGTTTGAGGAAAACAAGTGTTCATTTCTGTTACACTTGCAGGAGGGTTGTGCAGCAGTGTCCGTGTTCGTGTGTGGGGGTGCAGGTCTGTGTGAGTGCACAGGCCAGAGAGCCTCATGCTCTCTTCCTCAAGAGCTTTCTAAGGGTGTCACCGGAACCTGGAGCTCATGGATGTAGTCACTCTAGCTAACCAGGAAGCTCCAGGGATCCTCCCATCTCAGCTTTCCCAGGGCACGGATTATAAGTAAACGCCGTCACCCCTGACCACTTACATATGCAATGAAAACTGAACGCACTTTACCGACTGAGGTATCTCCCATCTACTGCCCCTTTTTTAAAGATTCATTTTATTGTTGGCTACTTGTATTTGTGTATCTGTCTGTGTGGAACTCTGTACCTGTAGCTGCAGGTACCCACAGAGGCTGAAAAACTGGTGTCAGTTGTCCTGGAGCGGGGTTACAGGCAATTACAAGCCACCCAACGTGAATGCTAGGAACAGAACTTGGGTCTTTTGCAAGACAAGCAAGTGTGCGTTCTCAAGTGCTGAGCCATCTCTCTCCAGCCTGCTCTCTTCCTGTCTGTTTTATTTTGGTTTTGTGTGGTACCAATGATCAAACCCAGGGCCTCATGTGTGTTTAGGCAAGCTGGCCACTGGACTGTATTCCCAAACCTCCAAAGTCTTTTACTGAATTCACATTTAAGACCTCAGAAACCTGCTCAATAAAAGCTAATCCTGGAAGACAGATGGTCTAGCTAGCCAAGGTTGGATTGAGGAACTAGGAATCAAACATCCCTTTTCAACTCTTAAGAAAACGCCCTTCTCCTCAGGGTACACCCGATGCTTTTGAGATCTCAGAACAATTCAAACATATGCAGAACAAAAACAATCACACAGTCCTGTGTTTTTAAAATGTTCTATCTATAATGATCCTTTTCTAACCTTATATGGATTAACCATTCTCCTGTCAATAAAAGGCCAAGGTGCATTCGAAGATCAGGGGACAAATTGTGAGAGTGGCTTCTGTTCTTCCATCATGTGGGTCCTGGGAATTGAACTCAGGTCGTAGCTTGACAGCAGGCACCTTTACCCGCTGAGCCAGCTCTACAACCAATAAAAAGAATTCTGACACCAACTATCTTCCAATAGAAAACTTATTATCTTGGGCCCTGTGGTATGGCTCAGTAATGGGGTAATGGAATGGCCTCCGGACCATTTCTATGCTCTGGCTTCCTTCTCTAGCCCTGCAAAACAAAAGCCACCAAACAAAAGAAAAACACAGTGTCCATGAATGTGGAAGTCCTTTGAATTGCACGACCAGCTTGCTCTTGATGCACTTAGGGTTATGAACCAGACCGACTCTTAAATGTATTCGTTCATGTAGGATTCTCATTCCTGCTCAGGCCTTTAGAAATTGCCTCTGCTGCTCATTCACTCTTTAATGGAGTGCAGTGCGGCTCCATTTTCCGATCTCTCTTCCCATCAGCCTCGTCGTGCCTAATGGGCTTTATCCAGCACCCATCCTTCTCAACTTCAGAGCCACACTGGCTGCTATGAAAGTCTTACACATCCGTTGTCTTTTCTTTCGTCCTGGTGTGATGATTGAATATGGAGCCTCACCCGTGGGCAGGCAACGAGCAGTCTAGCCCTGACGACGGCCCCGCCCAGTAACACGGTACCTTCCAGTCTGCTCTTTTGGTTTCCTTCACATTCTCTAAGCTGCTGAACGTCCCCTTCCGTGTCCAGTTCCTTCTTCACCATTTTCCTTCGAAAAGCCATCCAGGATTAGAGGTTCAGGCTCCATCGGCACCCGGAATGCCACACACCATTCGGATGTTCACCCTAGGCTGGTGAGCCGCTCCTTCCACTCCTTTGACTTAGTCATTTCCCTTCTGAGAGTCTCCATAGGCTGCTGGGACGTCAGGTCTGCATGTTCTATTTCAAGTGGCGACACTCTAACCTCGAATCATCCTGACGTGAAAAGGAAGGTTGTTTTAATTCTTCCCTTAACCTTGACCAGTACTTTAAATCCATCAAGCCCACATCCTTGGAATCTCTACCTCCTCTCCCAGCACTGATCCAAACACGGGCAGATTGAGGTTTCTCTTCCCGATGCTATTTTAGTGGGTCCTTGTGATGCCTTTTCTTTCTCTCTCTCCCTCTCTCTCTCTCTCTCTCTTTCTTTCTTTCTTTCTTTCTTTCTTTCTTTCTTTCTTTCTTTCTTTCTTTCTTTCTTTCTTTCTTTCTTTCTTTTTTTCAAAAGTGTATCCTCCAAAGAGAAAAGGGTTGGGTTTCTATGCGTTCAGGATAATCCTTTATGTGCGACATTCAATGCTGGAAGCCTGGGAAGTAGGCTCTGAGTTTCTGAAGATGGGTTTTAGAGTGGGACTCAGCCGGTGGGCAGATGAGAAAGGGAAGAAGGCAGAGTCGGTTTGTAGTGGCATTTGCATGGTGGGCACACGGTTTCCATTTGGGCTGCTTAGGTGGCTCATGGAGACTTGGAGAGGCATAGAAAGCCCAGTGAGCTCCCTTAGTGCTGACTCAGCTGGTGAGCATGGAGCCCCCAAATTATAGTATTATGGAGAGATCAGGGAGAAAGACAACTTCCAGTGATGGTCCAAACAGTCCTTTGCACTTTTCTACTGGCTTGACTTCTTCTTAGCTATGCTCAGGGGAGTGTCAAGAATTCCCCACCCCCACCCCTCTTCCTCCTGTCTCTCCAGGCTATCCCACATGCCCTGGTTTCCTCCCTCATCCAGGTCTTCCCTGAACATCTTCTGTGAAGGAAGCTAGAACATGCATACTACTGCCTCCCAGGTCAGAATGCAATGGAGCACAATATTGCCTATTTCAAATGCATATTCTAAGGATCTCTCTCTCTCTCTCTCTCTCTCTCTCTCTCTCTCTCTCTCTCTCTCTCTCTCCTCTCTCCATTTTACCCTTTTCCACTGTTCCTATTTGGACTAAGCCAGACCCTCAAGAAGACAGAGTTAAGAACTTCAGCCAGGAAAAGTGAAAATATAAAACCCTATGCTGCCATTCACATAGTCCCACAAAATCCCACAGTTACTAGCACAAATCAATATTAGAAAGCAAACTAATAAATATCTCATCTGTGGAGATTTGTAAATGAAGTGGATGTTGTCTAAAAACCAAACATACTAAATTCTAATTAATGTGTAACGCTTTATAAAATACAGTGAAAGAATTTAATCCCTTTTCCCTTGATTTAGTGGTGCCTCTCTAATGAATCTGGCTGTTAATGAATTCAGTTCAGTCTAGTAAAAATCAATGAAGCATTTCTATTGAATCAGTATTCAGAGTATGTGTCCATCAGTTTCGGCATAATGCTTAATGTGTGAGCTACCCAAACACAGTCCCTTACCACCCAGTGCTCAAAGAGTCCTCACTTTAAAAACCGAAGGAGAAAGATGCCGATGTCGTAGAGATAATGGCCCAAGGCAACAGGTCCAGAGACATGAGTCCCACACACTTTGGCAACTCATGCCCTACATTTCCAATAAAGAAGCCAACTGGAATAAATGTTAGAGATAGAAAACTGCCTGTGTTTGGTTGGCAACACCGACGCCTCCCCAGCCCGCCTCAAAAAAAAGTGTAATGTAAGAAGGACACCTGGGTCCAGAGGAGGACAAATTCAAAGCGTCCATTTTCAGTCTGCCCCAGGGACAGGGTCTGAACTGTCACAGGAAAGGGGGCTGCAGAGGCTGTTTCCATGGGGAACTTCATGAGGTGGGGGCGGGGCTAAAAGTGTTCCAGGTAAAGTTGACCAAAGGGCAGCCATGGTTTCTGCACACAGCCCAGCATGGCTCCACCATCACAGTGAAAACAGAAAGGAGTCTGCTCTGGCCAGTTCTTGGGAGACTTTGCAGCCTTGCAGAGGTTGTAAGAAGGGTTTTCCTTAGAGAGAACGCCAGCCGCCAGCCGTCAGCCAACGGTTCCCAAAGAGAGGGCTTAAATGGAAAAGCACTGAGTACACGTGAGCATGTATCAAGAACAGCTGGGCAGTCCAGCAGGGACTCGGTGAACTAGCAAAATGAAGCTATAGACCCTCGTGGCCCCATTTGTAACCAACACCAGTGAAATGTGAGGATGTTTGGAACAGGCATAGTTTGCAAATTCATCTTCCTTTGACTCAAAGTTAACTTTTCCAGTGTGTGTGTGTGTGTGTGTGTGTGTGTGTGTGTGTGTGTGTGTGTATGATTTGGGAGTTGAGTCTCTCCTTCTACCATGTGGGTCCCAGGATCCTCAGGTTTGGCAGTGACCGCCTTTACCCACAGCCCAGCGTGTGAACTGATACCTGATCTCACATCTCATTCCTCCTGCCTTCTCAGGGACCCTGTCTTCTGTTCCCTGCCTCATTTTGATAGAAAATGTCTATAATCTCCAAAATTACCTAGTAGGTGACACAGCTACCTATAGTTTTACTAACAGGTATTTTGATAATGAAAGCAAGTTTCTGGTCAAATATGAAAATACATGCAAAATTTTATTAATATGTGAGCGCTAAAAATGCTTTACAACTCAGGAGCTTGCTGAATTCAGTCCTGTGGGCGTTCAAACATCTTTCAAAAACTATGGCTGCAGGAACATTTCTCCTGATCTCCTTGAAACAAAAACAGATCCTGCCATTAAGGATAGACCTCGATCAGATGCAATCTTTGGCCTGAGTACTTCCTCAAAGACTTTTGAGTTGATGGGCATCCAATTTCTTATTAAAATGTAATATGATGATGCAATGCTGTGTTTATGTTACATTTATAGAGATATCTATGCACCATATCTAGTCAATAAACATATCTTAAATACCAAGTATCTTAGCCCACAAAAGAACCATACACACACACATATATAACAGATGTATAATGTATACATATATACATATACATCATATACATATACATATTTTTTTTCCTACCAATGCAGCACATTGGAATGATAAAAAGTCCAGGCCTGGGTAAAGATGGCCAGGGTAAATTAGGCCTGTCTGAAGTTTCTATTGATCTGATAAAAAATACCCTGGTAAAAGCAACCAAGTGGAGAAATCATTTATTTAGCTTGCACCTCCAGATTACTGTCCATCCTTGTGGGAGATCAGAATTAGGAGCTCTGAGGAAATGGCCTCATCGCCTCCATAACCAGGAACAGAGAACAATGAATGTCTGCCCAGCAGTACTCAGTCCCACTTCCCTGCTGTCACACAAGTCTGGATCCTGTCTACTCACAGTGAGCAGGGCTTCCCACTGCAGTCAATATGATGAAGATAATGTCCCACAGACACGCCCACAGGATGCCAAGTTCTAGACAATCCCTCACTGGGACTCTTTCCCCAGCTGATTCTACACTGTCAGTTGACAATTAAAAGTAATCACTATAAGACAGGCAAAAGGCTCAGCTTCAACAGGGAAAAGATATGATTCCCCCACGCTTGACTACCTCAGCTTGATCCCCAAAACCTGTGACCTCCAAAAGTGTGCAGCTCTTTGTTGTTGTTGTTTGAAACGCAGTCTCATTTAGTCCAAGCTCGCCTCAAATGCTTAGCCATAACAGACATCACAATGAGCAAAGTTCTGTCCCAAGTCAGAAAACTTCAATGAAACCAACCTATTTCCTGATGGAAAATTTCCTGAAAATCCTTTCATGGCATGAGAAAGGGGAAGATTTCTTAGGTCAGACCCAGAGAGACACACCCCGAAGAAAGAAAATAAACACATAAATCAGATTTCAGCAACAACAAAAATTACCCTTTCGCTAGTTGAAAGATATTGTGAAGGGGAGAAAAGCAAAGTACAGACTGGCACAAGTGCTCACAGAGCGTTATACCCGGAATACATAAAGAATGTTTCCAGCACAAAATGAAGTCAATGACTTTTTACTTATTTATTTATTTTAGTGAACCAAATATTTAAATAAAAACTTCTTAAAAGAAAATGTTAAGCCCAGAGCTGGCCTGCCCGCTGAGGCAGATACTCCTGGTTCTGCCTCTGTGGAAACAGTCTAGGTGCTGCATGGCCTGCTCACCCTCCCCTGGGACTTGGCCAGGCTCCCAGGCGCCCTCTTGACCTGGTGGCCTGGCCATACTAGAGGCAGGACACAGCTTTCTCTTTAGTGCAGGCTTTAATTTCTGGGGGCGGGGGTGGGATGGGGAAAGAATAAGTTAAATAAGTTAATGAGAGAGAGAGAGAGAGAGAGAGAGAGAGAGAGAGAGAGAGAGAGAGAGAGAGAGAGAGAGAGAGAGAGAGAGAGAGAGAGAAATGGGGGAGGGGAAGATGGATGAGGGAGGGAGGCTGGGAGAGAGGGAGGAGGATACCAGCTGGGTACAATAGTCCATGCCTGTAATCCTAGCATTTGGGAGGCCCAGGCAGGAGAATCTCCTAGTTCAAGGCCATCTAGGGTACATATAAAGACATTGCGTCAAATAAAGAAAACAGGAGGAGAGAAGAGGGAAGGAGAATCTACCGAAAAGTATTTTATTCAAAAATGTCATAATGAGATCTGATCCTGTGAACTCTAATGGAAAAACTTTAAAAGAAAGATTACTAAGTAATTAAATTTAATTTAAAAAAAAAAAAAAAAAAAAGGAAAATGCCTGCCAAAAAGCTTATGGAAAGACTACTCACATCACTGGTAAGTAGAGAAGTGAAAATGCCTCTAATCCAAAGATGAGCCCTCCTCCCTCTTCCCTCCTCCCTCTTCCTTCTTCCCTTCTCCCTCCTCCCTCCTCCCTCCTCCCTCCTTCATCCCTCTGTCTCTTGCATGCTCTCCTAACATTTCCACCCTGGGCTGGATGACTCAGCAAGAAGACCCTCTGCACACACAATCTACCTCGATCTTGAGGTCCCAGCTTCTGGAGCTAAAACAGACCCCTGTTCTTTATAAATCACACCGGCTCAGGTATTCTGTCAAAGCAGAACAAAGCAGACTAAGACAGTCATTTTCTTTTCTTTCCTAACCCTAATCACTCTCCGTAGCTATAGAAGATTCCATAGGTTTTAATCTCTCTGAACTTTTATCTAAAAAGTATGACTAATACTATGTACTTAGCTGTTCTGGGAAGAGAACTGTTTTAAATAATTCATACGGACCACTTAACACAATGATTGGCTCATATTAAGAATAATAATATAAACCCAATGGCTGCTGGGAAGGTTAAAGGCAACATGGGCACAGCTGTCCATTAAGTTTCTCTGAGAAGAAAACGTCTGAGATAGCAATTAGGAAAGACATGAATTATTCGGGAAAGTGTTCCATCTAAGAAATGGCAGACAAAACACAGAGGTAAACTGATTCAGATATAGACGGTTTGGGGCCCCCATGAGGTATATATTCTCTCTATACTAGTTCTACCTGGTTAATAGTAATGAAAATCAACAAAGAGGCAAGAGAGAAAGTAGGCGGTAAGAAGCTTAGGAATGTGCACCCTGGGAAGGAGCCAAACATGACTGAGTCAAAGAGAGACATGATACATAGAGGTACGGGTCCTGAAAAGGCCATTCTGAAGACAATGCACAAAGACAGACAGGAAGAGGCCACGACCTGAGACAGGGCAGTAAAGGTGTGATCTGTCACTGCCAGGCTATAGGGGACAAGGCTTAGGACTCACAAAGAGAAAACAGAAAAGCCAGAGCTCCTGTAGGGGAGCATTTTCAAAGAATGGGACAGGGGCATGTCAATTTGTGGCTCAATGGCTGTCCCAGGATGGTGATGGTGAGGCTGTATTCTAATGGCGCTCCTGATAGAAGCAAATAAGAAAAGAAGAAGGGAGGAGAGGAGGGAGCGGGGAGGGAGGGAAGGCAGAGGAAGAGAGGAGAGGAGTCACAAATAGCTTTCAACCTTGACTTGGGAAATCAGCTTGCCCTCAGAGGAAAGGTCCACATGTACAACAGGTATAGGGTGAGCGCAGGAAGGAAAAGATCACAGAGATGATTGGTTTAAAATGAAGACAGGGTCTAGGAAGATGGCTCCATCACGTCAGTAAAAGGCTTACTACCCAAGCATGAGGTTGTGAGTTGGACGCTCTAATTCCAGCACTAATCTGAGACAGGAGCATCCTGGAGACTAAAGGTTTAAAGGACAGCACATCACTCACACCTTGTCTTCCTGCTGCTGAGGCCACTGGGAAGATGCAGGGAGCATAAATCCATCGTCCCCATGTCACTAGGACACCACAAAGAGTAAGCCTCTTTTCTGACTTGCGTGGGGGAACACCACCCCAAGAAACAAGCTCTTTGTGCTTTGAGATCATTAAACTTGGGTTGTAAACACAACAGAATCTTAGCCTGTCATAAGTAGGGGGCTCTCAAAGCATGGTGGCACAGAGGTATGATCCCAGAACTTCAGAGGTAGAGGCTAACAGATCAAGGAATTCAGAGTCATCCTTGAACATATAAAGTCCAAGGCCAGCTTGGATGATAAGATAGCTGTCTCCCATAAGTAAATAAGTAATGCAAAGACAACCATGCCTTTTCTCAGGAGTTCTGATTAGGAACAATGACATCTATATGCACTAGCCATTTTCTCATACTTTAAGAAAGAAAAACTATAAAACTCTGCTACTGTGGCTGAGCTCTCCCTTGTCCCCAACTCTCTTTCTTTTGGTTTTCATCTTTCGATTCTGCCCCCCTCAATCTGCCCCCCCCCCGATCTATCTACCTGCTCAGCCTCTCTCCTGACCAGGACAGGTCTGCTGGTCATGACTGATAACTACTCTCTCTCTGCTTTTCTAGATGTTCGGATCCCTCTGGCTGTTCTCTCTCGGTTCTGTAATAAAAACCTTCCCTTTAAGAAAGACAGGAAGGAAGGAAGGAAGGAAGGAAGGAAGGAAGGAAGGAAGGAAGGAAGGAAGGAAGGAAGGAAGGAAGGAAGGAAGGAAGGAAGGAAGGGAGGGAGAAAGGAAGGAAGAGAGGGGAGGGGAAGGAAGGGAAGGGAAGAAGGTAGGTAGACAGGGAAACAGCAGACAGTCAGGGAGACAGACAGACAGACAGACACATACACACACACACACACACACACACACAGGAAATTAGAGAAGGTTCATAGGGCACTTGCTTAACATGTTCAAAGCCCTGGGTTGAGTCCTCAGCAACACATAAAACCAGATGTGGTGACACGCATCCATAACCCCGGCTCTCAGGAAGTACAGCCAGGAGGGTCAAGAGTTCAAGGTCATCCTCAACTATGATGTCAATGCCAGTCTAGCTCACATGACTTCCTGTTTCAAATAAAAACTCAAAGGGAGTAAAGAACTCTGTTATGGTCTGTTTTGAAGAGAATGCGGTGGCAGTTTGTACCTTTGGGTTCCATCCCTTTTGACCTTGGCTTTCAAATTGGCCACTCGACTGCTATTTCCGCTAGTACAGAGTGGGAACCTAGTGACCATGTTGTAAGAAGTCAAGGCATAACAATGTAAGGAGACCACATGGAGGACTGTAGATACCCTGGCTGACAGCCCCAACAGAGTCCAACAAGCACTAACTTTCCAACTGTGGGAGTACGCGTTCTTGGAACTGGATTCTTCTGCTATAATCAGCCTTCCAGAACTAATGGAGAGCAGAAATGAACTGTCCAACTGAGCTATGCTCAAGCTGTAGATAGAAACAAATGAATGACAGTTGACACTTGAAGGCAATAGATGTTTTCCTTTTGAGACGGAGCACTTGCTCTATAGTCAAGGTTGACCCTTTTCCTCTGCTTCCAGAGGTGCTGGCATTACAATGCCCAGTGCTCAGAACTGAATTCATAGCTCAGGGTTTCACGTGTGCTAGACAAGCATCCTCCTAACAGAGCTGCATGATCACACACAACACTGTTCTACAGGCTGTTGTTCTTGCTTGATGCAGCAGTGACTCATCAAAACTGTAAGTGGTTTGTATGACAGTTCATCTGTAGTGGTTTGGATAAGAAATGTTTCCCATCGCTCCCATATGTGAACACATACTCTCCAGCTGATGGAGGTTTGGGGAGGTGCGGGGAGATGTGGGAGGTGTGGCCTTCTGGAGGAAGTGCATCATTTGGGGTTGATATTTGAGAGAGTAATGCCATTCCTAGTTTGCTCTCGCTGCTTCTGGCTTCTAGTCGAGCATGTGAGCTCTCAGGTGCCTCCCCCACCATGACTGACTCTCTTCTCCCTGGAACCATAAACCAAAACAAACTCCTTATTCCATTAGCTGCCTTTGGTCGTGCTGTTTTATGAAGACAACAGAAAAAAAAAATCATACATCCTATCAGTTCAAGATGTGAGCCTTCAGCTTCCTGCTCTGGCCACCACAGACTCTAACCCCCCTGGAACTGTAAACCTAAATAAATCTTTTCTTCTATAAGTTGAATAGTCTGTGCTGTTTATTACAGCAGCAGAAAATAAACTAATACATACTTCATTCATTGTTTAGGCAGTTTTTGTTTGTTTGTTGGCTGGGGGGCGTTCTGCCTGTTTGTTTCTTTGTTTGATTGATTGATTATTTTGGAAAAGGTTTGACTCAGGGTTTTATTATGTAAGCAAGGTTGGCTTTGAACTCATCATGGTCCTCCTGTCTCTGCTTCCCAAGTTTGTGGACTGAAGGCACACACCATCACTCGGCTAGTCTTCTTGATTTTATTCATAGCTAACTTAGAACCCATGTTCTAGGAGGCTAGGTACACTGTGGTATGGTCTTTATGTTACTATCTACTAGTTAATGTGAAAATTGTCATGGTAGCTCACAGCTTTAATTCCAACACTCTGAAGGCAGAGATAGGTGGATCTCTGCGTTCAAGGCCAAGCTTGTCTACAGAGCTAGTTCTATGAGGCTACGAAGAGAAACTCTGTCTCAAGAAAACAAAATAAAAAAAAAGAAAGAAAGAAAGAAAGAAAAGAAAAGAAAAGAAAAGAAAAGAAAAGAAAAGAAAAGAAAAGAGAAAAGAAAAATTAATGATCCATGAAACAATACATTTCTAAAGGCTAACACACGGGTTCATGTCATGGTACAAATAACAAATTTTAGTGCTTAAAGGTAAAATGAGGAAAATGAGAATAATATAGATAGCTACTAATTGGTACCAGCATAGTGGGGTATTCCTGTGACAACCTGACCATGTTTTGGGGAGGACTGTGGAAGGACTTTGGAACTTTGGGCCAGGATATCCATTCGGTGGTAAGAGCTCTGTTGAATGTTGTGTAGGAGCTTGGAAGATAATGTTGAGA
>NC_034591.1:155093120-155106819 GCF_900095145.1 Mus pahari
CTGCATCCTTTGGTGATCAACAGCAGTATGGACATGTAAGCTGAATAAACCCTTTTCTCCCCAACTTGCTTCTTGGTCATGATATTTGTGCAGGAATAGAAACCCTGACTAAGACACTTATAAATGTAGTTTTGAATTTTATGACTGGGTCTTATATCAAACAATAATATTTTATGAAACATTAGTGATGATGGTTGATTTTATTTTCTTTGTCTTTACCTAGACAAAACAAAGGGCAAATTACTCTATTGAATCCCCAAAGTAGCTATTTTCTCTAACTGTGGGGTGTCTCTTTATAGTCTGTAAAAATCCTTGGGCTTCAGTCCATGGGTAACAGTACTATAAACTCTCCTGCATCCTCCAGCTACACTGCTGAATCTTTTTGTGAAATGTTTGCGTATTTAAAAAAAAAAAAAAACATCAGGGATTTTAGATTCAGATTCAAAACTGGAATATTCTTTATGTAGACAATGCATTGAGGGAAGAGCACTGCTATTTCCCGGAGAAATATAAATGCCAAACTCATACATAATTTATTCAACATAAAAAGCAACGGACCATGTCGTTTTGGTGTTTGACTGTGGTCCCTTGCTCCTTACTGATGAGCATCATTAATCAGTCCAATCAGCATCTAAAATGTCCCATCTCCGTCTACAGATAAACACCTAAACGCAGGTGCTAAAATTAAATTGAAATATGCTTTCGCACAAAGAGTTCTTGGCCTGGCTCTATGCTTGGGCACATAGCTACAATAGAATTCAGAAGCAAACAAACCCAATAATAATTTTCTACAATTGTTAAAAGATATATAGAAAAGTATGGCTTTTTAAATTATTAATTTTTGATTCTTCTCCATACTGCCCCATCCTCCACCCCACCGTTTTCTTTATTTTCAGATGAGTCGCATTAAGTAGCTATATCTGACCTGGCCTGGTTCTCTCTCCACCAGTATGGCTTCAAACTCGCAATGACTTTCATGGCTCTGCCTTCCTGGTGCTGGAATTACAGGCACAAGCCACCACGTCCAGCTTGTGGTTCATTCTTAAGGAAAATCTCTGAAGTTAGTTCTTTTAAAAATGTGTATGTGTGTGTGCGTGCGTGCGTGCGTGCGTGCGCATATGTGGTGTATTTGAGGAGAAAAGCATCCGAGTGAGGTAGAAGCCAGAGGACAACTTAAGGGAATCAGTTCTCTCCTTCGACCATGTGGATTCCAGACAGGGAACTCAGTTCTTGGGCTTGGCAGGAAGCACCATTACCCAGTTTCCAGCCCTGAAACTGATTCCTTATGCCTGACAATTTCCTTTAATTTCGAAGGAGTCTTCATGCTTTAATATGATTGCATGCAGGGTATTTTATTTCTATGGATAACGAAAGGCCAGAGCACCTGCTAAGTGGTTCCCTCCGTGCCTTCAAAGAAAATTATATTAGATAAGACAGGCTGTCAGCACTGAGACCTACATCCTCTTTCCTCTTCACAAATCTTTCTCTGCATCTGCGCTGCTGCATCCTATCAACAGAGCTGTGGGACACTTTCAAATAGCTCCAGTGACTATTTTTTTTCTACAGAGGCCATCAACTTTTAAGAGGTAAATATTACCATTAATTTCTTAATCCTTGATTTTGGATGCTCCTAACACTCCGGAAGCAGCCTTGTCCTTTGTTAAAGTGTGTCACTGTCCTTGGTAGCTGAACATGCCCAGTCACGGGCTCCTCCAAACTTGCCTTCCTTCAAGGCAGAACCTCCTCCCATCCATCACGCAGCACTCTCCCCTGTGTCCTTATTGTGGGACACTGCACTCAGCTACTTGTTCCCAAGTGGCTTTGCCAGTGTCATCTGGTACTCTCACTCATAAATGTGTGAATCAGGAAGAAAGCAGATGGAAGGAAGGGGAGGAGATATTGTTGGGAGTCTTAGTTTGGGTTTTACTGCTGTGAACAGACACCATGACCAAGACAAGTCTTATAAAGGACAACATTTAGTTGGGCCTGGCTCACTCAGAGGTTCAGTCCATTATCATCAAAGCAGGAACATGGCAGCATCCAGGAAGGCAAGGTATAGGAGGAGCTGAGAGTTCTACATCTTCATCTGAAGGTTGCTAGCAGAATACTCCCTTCCAGGAAGCTAGGGCTAGGGTATGAAAGCTCACACCCACAGAGACACACCTACTCCACAAGGCCACACCTCCTAATAGTGCCACTCCCTGACCCAAGCATATACAAACCATCACATTAGGAAAGACACAGACATTTTGTAAGGCTCCTATGTTTTGGTTAAATGATGCTAACTGCCAAATCTACATAATTTGTATTCCCAGAACTAAAGCCATGTGTTTTCTTTGATTCATGCCCTGTTGGTCTCTGGTAACCACCAGCACAAAAGATACTGCTTCATTTACATTCCCCCAGCGCTCCTAGAAATGGCCGATCTGCAGCCAACAAAGGAAGCCTTCCGGCTCTCTTCCTGCTCTCTTCCGTGCTCTCTTCCCCATACCCTGTAGCTATCTCTAGTCTGTAAATGGCAGCAAGCTAGAGGCTGGCTCTTTTGCCAGATCCTTCTCTCTTCCCCCATTAAATCTGTTCTGTTGTCAAGTTATTCAGTCAACAGGGTCTGCGAGAGAGAGAGAGAGAGAGAGAGAGAGAGAGAGAGAGAGAGAGAGAGAGAGAGAAGAAGAAGAAGAAGAAGAAGAAGAAGGAGGAGGAGGACTGAGGGGCAAGAGACTCAGAGGATGGAGATAACACAGGCTATCTGCTCAAGTCTCGAGTCTCGAGTCTCATTTATTGAAAGGCAACTATGGGTATATATGCACTTGCTGGGGAGTGAAGCTGGAAAAACTTAACCACAGGTCCAGGGTGTATAGGAGAAAAACAAGATGTTATCAGAGTGTTCAGCTGTGGTGGGCTTCTTGAAAAAAAAAAAACAAAAACAAAAACAAAAACCATCATGCTAGGAAAACAAGTCAGAGTGGAAAAGTACGACCTGTGAGTAAATAGCCCGAGACGGCTGCAGAGATGACAGCCGCTTTCTGCTAAGAGTCGGCTCCCAACATTCCTCATGTCTGTCCTTCCTTCTCACTTTAAATCTACAATTCTCAAGAGCCACCTAACCCCAAGTTACTGACTTCCTTCAGCCATTCCCCGCTATCTCTGAAGCAGCCACCACCTCCCCGAACAGGAGCTGAGGTCCACTGGTGCCTGAAGACCATGTCTGTCCCACCTATGTTCATAATTGAGTATCCCATATGAAACCCACATTCCACTTACCTAAAAGTGTCAAGGATCTTTCTATAACGCACCACAACCTTTTCAAAGTTAATTTTTTTTATTGCAGATGCAAATGTGATTGTGCGCAATCCCCTGTAAATAATACTGGCAGATGGCACCGAGGATTTGGTTGCATAGTGATTAGGGCTGGATGTGGTAAGAATGCAACGATTGAGGGTTATTCTTAGAAAAACAGGGGATTTGATGACAGGCCTTTACAATGGAACACCGAAAGACGTCCACATTATGATGTGCAGATCTAAAATCACTGTGCGTGCCTGGAGCTGGAGACATGCTCAGCCCTCTGCTCTTCCAGAGGACTTGAGTTCAGTTTTCAGCACCATCACGAGGCTCCCAAACTCCTGTAACTCCAACTACAGGGAATCCAGTGCCCTCTTCTGCCTCCTCGGGTACCTGCACACAGCTGGACATAGGCACCCAGGCACACACACATGCACATAAATTAAAAATAAGTCTTTGAGCAAACACGTATCTGAGATAAGAATCCATCCGCATTCATCTGTCTGTCTCAGTACGTGAAAGAAGATGAATGACCCCATCTTCCCTTGTGATTAGTCTCAGCTGACATTCATGCATAAGAGCCATCAAAATGCAGGCCTGCAGTTGTACAATATGTTAGAAGCATTTCAGCAAATTGTGTGTGTGTGTGTGTGTGTGTGTGTGTGTGTGTGTAATCTTTTTTAACAAGTGAGACAATGCAGTTCTAAAGATTCTACTTTTGTGCAGTAAATAGCTAATAGGGGGAATGCTTGATAAGTGTTAAAGGGTGATTTCAGAGTGCAGAAGCCTGGCATGTGTGTGCGTGTGCATGTGTGTGTGTGTGTGCATGTGCATGTGTGTGTGTGTGTATGCACATGTAATACACACACACCCATGTGAATGTCAGAGAACAACGTGTGGGTTAGTTCTCTCCTTCCACTGTGTAAAGTCAGGAGACTGAGCTTATATCATTAGGCTTGAAGGCCGGGTACCTGACCAAGTAAGGCTTACTATAATGAAACAGCATGATCAAATCAACTTAATGTAGAAAGAGTTTATTTCATTTCCATATAACAGCTCATCATCAAAACAGCTCAGGCAGAACCTCATGCAGGGCAGGGACTGGGAGACAGGAGCTGATGCAGAGGCCAAGGATGGGTGCTGCTTACTGGCTTGCTCCTCATGGCTTGCTCAGCCTGCTTTCTTGTGGTACCAGGATCCCTAGCGCAGGGATAGATACCACCACCTACAATGGGCTAGGCCCTCTCCCATCAATCAGTAATTAAGAGAATGCCCTTCAGGCTTGCCTACAGCCTGATCTTATGCAGCATTTCCTCGGTTGAGGTTCCTTCCTCTCAAATTACTCTAGCTAGCATCAAGTTGACATAGCTTCACTTGGTAAGGCATCGCACTGGTCCCTTATCTTTAATTCTCAGTACTCAGAATGTAGGTCAGTATTTTATAAATAAGATATTATATGCCATGCCCAAGTCTCCTCATCTTATAATTGGCAGAGCCAGAATTTAAAATTGTAGCTCGTTGTCTCTGAAGACCAGGACTGTCCCCGAAGAGCTGTTTAACCTATAAAAAGTATGTACATGCTCTTGACCAAAATCCCTCTCTTTTCTCACACACAAAAATAAAAAATAAAAAGAGTACATTTTTTCCAAAATTTGATTCAGTTTTAAATTGTGAAGTTTGGAAATCCCAAGTCCTAAGCTGACATCCTAAACTGAATTTGAGAAGCATTTTACTTGGAAAGAAGAATTCACTGGCATATTGTGTTTGAGGTTGGGGGTTAATTTGTTTCATTTTCTTTTTCCTTATTTCTTTTATTTTTAATTTTTTTCCAGCCAAATTCTAGCATATTTTCAGAAACATGACAGAGTAGTCAGTTTCAGGGTAAATCACATAGTAAGAGTCACATGACAGATAGCTAAATTATGGTTGAAAGTATTAGACTATCAGAGAGAAGCTATGTAATACTACGTTTGGATATTCTATGTGAGAAATAGCCACAACCCTGGCTTAGGGCCTGAGCAGTACAAACTTGAATAGATCTTCATTCTGTTCTACACACATTCCTAAGAATCTCAAGTAAGATTATCAGCTTGGTTTACAGTAAAGACAGCTTAGCTTTCTGAGTCCCCGTACACTAGACACATACCTAATCACCTGTAACCCCGTCAGGGGCCCCTAGGGATCTGCTCTGTGATCTCCTTTAGGTTTCTTAGCAACACTTTGAAGATAATAGCTTCAAACCCACCAAAATTGCACCTATGGCTCTTGTAAAGACAGTAAGCACTGCTCACAGAAATCACACCCTCCCCACCCAACACGTCTCTCTGAGCACCTTTCTCTTGCTCGCCCATCATGTTCAGATCTGTGAAATGTCTCTACTAAACCTCAACTCTGCTTCATTCTGGACAGTCCTAAATTCTGTTCTGGGTCAGAGCTATCAATCCCATTTTATTCCAAGTCAAGGTCCCTAAACAGAGCCCCTCCTCAGACTCTGTGGGTGACAAAGTGGAGCCTCTGTCCCCTACATGCTGCTAGCCCCCTTATGAAGAATATGCATATGCTGGCAACTGTTTTGTGTAAGTGCTGGGCGTCTCCTTCTTTTAGTAACAGAGTCCCTCCCTGAGTTGTGGGTAGATTTAACTGTTCAGTTAGACAGGCTGCCATTCCACTCTGCGAAACTTCCAGTTTAAACTTGTGTTATATTACTTTTCCTGAAAACATTTTTAAGATGTCTATTCATCTCAGATATGGCACCAATAAACCAAAAAAATAATTTCATCCAAATCCAGCTTGGTAATCTAACTGGGTTTATTGCAGTTATTCGCTGAAACATGGGTGGGTGCTCACACACAGGAGCATGGATGGATCAAAGCAGCTGTACCAACCAAAGTACAAGGCCATTGTCAGGGATGACCTTAGGAAAGCTGCATCACTACCAATGGCGTCCTCCCTCCACTGATTTTCTAGCTCTTAAGTGCTCGAGCATCCCTTCAAAGCTATGTGCAACTGGAGGGAATATGGACTCTTGGGGGAAGCAATATGGACTCCCCTTTCCCTAAGAGGGATGTTAACAATCCCATTACTGTCACCACTACGGTTCTTATTAGCATCACCATGGCCCTAGCCATCTCTACAGTGTTTTACTTACTGTATTGTCAGGGATGCATGGCCAAGGTGTTCTATGGGTCATGATGGCCATGTCAGTCCCAGAGAAAGAGCTTCGATTACAAGTGGGCATATGAAATAAACGAACAAAAACCATCTGGATTTTAAAAAAGAGCACTACTACAAAGGCTGGAAAGTGTTGGATGCATTAATGAGTTTTAAGTTGTTAAGCAAAAAGAGTTTGTATGTTGTTGGTGTTTGTTTGTTTGTTTGTTTAGTTGGTTTTTTGGTTGGTTAATTGGTTTGGTTGGTTAGTTGGTTGGTCAGTTAGTTGGTTGGGTTGGTTTGTTGGTTTTCTACAGAGAGGTGAGCAGAACTAGAAAGAACCAGGTGTGTACAATTGGCATGAGGATGGCATTCTTGCAAGGGGTTGGGGAAAGCAGCCTCAAACTTGACATATGAAAAAAGCCACTTGACAGAAGACTGGGAGCCCCTCCCCACCTGGGCTACACACAACAGAGCATGCTCTTTACATACAAATCCTTTACATACAGATGCCAGAGCAAAGCCCTCAATATGCAAATGCTAGAGACAACAAACAAACAGATGCTGTGAAAACAAAGGGTCCTCCTGGCCTTGGCCCCTGGCCCAGTACTCAAAAGTGTGTCCCTTTTCTCAAGAGTGTCTTTCTCTTGGGGCTGGACAGGTGGCTCGCCAGTTCTGGCTGTTCAATTCTCAGCACCCATCTGGAGGCTACAACTATCTGTAACTCTAGCCCAAGGGATCTGATGCCCTCTTTTGGCCTCTGAAACACTGCATATATGTGATACACAGACATACATGCAGGATAAATACCCATATACATAAAGTAAAAAAATAAATGGAATGAAATTATTTTACATAATTAATTTTAAAATAGATGATGCCTGTCTGGTGCAATTCTTTGTCATAGAACACAAGAACCTGGAGCTCCCTGCAGGCTGTAACATGTCATAGACTGTTTCACAGATACATATGTAAGTGCAGGGTTTGTGTGCTGGCTCACAGAGAGTCAGACAAAGCCAGGGCTGAGATACAGGAGGGAAACTTAACCAAAGTTTGTTCGTGTGCATTTTCTTCCCACTGATGTTGGCAGTACTTACTGTACTGGGGGCTGTGATGGGACAGGGGCTTCAGCTTCCACTGATTAAGGCAGAGAGTTTGGGAGACTACATAAGTAGGCAACATCTCTCTTCAAACAATTGATGAGCTCCCATATTGTTTTAATCATAGAAGGAGCGCGATTGACTTATTTCTCTTTTCTCTTCTTGTGGTTGGAATTTTGATCTGCCCATTATGAGACATCCTAAGGGATAGTGTTTCCAGTAACTTGTGTGCCTGGATCCCCACCCCAACCCCCACCCCACAACCCACCAAGACCTTTGGACCAGAGTGGTCTACTTGCCATGGACAGCCCATCTACCTGAACTATTAGAAGAAGAGAAAATAAACTCTAATTCGGTTTGTAGTATTTTACTTTCAGGTTTCCAAGGTGTGACCACTTAGCTATTCTATTACTCTGCCAAAGACTCCCTACAAAGAAGGAAAGTTGCTCTTGTTTGGGGTGTCATGGTCGACCCATCAGTGAGCATGACAGAGATACTATTCAATGAAGAAGCTGTGGGGAAAGGGTTTGCACTCCCATTAATCTATGACTGCCTGCAGCAGAGAAAGTTCAATTTTCCTCTTCTTTGTATCATGCAGAAAAATAACTGTTTTAGCTTTGGAGATGCATTCAAATGTTTCCACTCACCTAGCCCAGGAAATAGTGTACATATATGTACTTATTTCTGATTTAATAATACTTATTTATGTATGTAGTTACCTATAGTGTCACTGGGACCCTTTAAAGGGTTGCCAAAATAGTAGACATTTCTACAATTTGGTTAAAACACTATTTAAGTCAAAATAGGTTTCTTGTTATTGTGTAAATGATAGCTTGATGGTAGAGTTGGTCTAATACATACAGGGCCCTGGATTTAATCCCTAGAGTGTACACACACAGATACACCAAAAAAGAATGAATAAATGAGATATTCATAATATTAATGGATGTAGATGGGTGGATAGATGGATGGATGGGTGATGGATGGATAGACAGATGGATGGATAGATAGATGATGGATGAACAGGAGGATGGATGGATGAATGATGGATGGATGAGCGAGTGAGTAACAGCTTCCTTTCTCAGTGAAGAATTAAGACATGCTGCCACAGAGGGCAACATTGTGTCATTTGGGGACAAACTAGTGAAGCCACACCTTCTCCTGCCCCATCCATTGTAGAGAGGGATTTTCTGAGTTTGCTTTAAAGCAGTTTTTACATAATGAAATCCATTACTTGAGGGGCAGTGGGCTGTGCACAGACAGCCTGGTCTCCAGTATTAACAAGGCACTTGAATGGTTTATTGTCTATCTTAATGGTTAATTTTGGATGGGAGCCTTCTGAGAAGCTGGATACCCATAAGGCTTCTATGAGAGTGGTTGTCCCTCTTACTGTCAGGGCTGAGGGCTGCCCCGTCTGAAGTTTAAAGGCTCCAGTGGCTTACCATCCTTATCATATACAGCGGTACAGTATCTCCTCCACTGGAAACCTTTTCTGCAGTGGGGACAGATTTTCTTACTGCAATTAGAATCTGCTATGGGGACAGAGTTTTGTGGGCATTCATCCCTCCAATGTCCTGCCTCTCCACATTTGAAGCAGATTCCTTTTTTACTGCTGTTACAAATGCCTGAGCCTTGGATGTAACCTGGTGTGATATAGTTCCTATATCTCCGGTTGCCACAATCCACCTATTGTGATGTTCCTCCTGGAAACCCTGGCAAGCTAATCCGGATTCAGAGGATACCTTCCCATATGATGGTTTTTAAGGAGGAGGTCTCTGGCTGTGGGGTTGGGAATTTTTCTTTCTAGGCTCATTTCGGTTCTGAGAATAAAATCAGATAGGGGTTCTCTGGGCTTTTGTTGGAGAGAGAGCAGGGAGGAGGAGGCAGGGTCTTGGGACCCTGAGGGTGGAGTGAGCCTATCCCAAGCTTGGGTTGCACAGAGGAGGACCTGCTCATAGTACCCTGCTGGCTGAGTTGCCTGCTGTGCTCCAGTAGAAAAGTCTTCCTGGCCAAAGAGCTCATTAAAACCCCATGGGGTATCTCCTCTGCTCTGGTTTTGCCTGACTAGTTGATGGCATTCATCTCCAAATAAGGCTTCCCATTCCAAAAACATTGGTCCGGGAAGGGCAGAACGACAAATGTCTCTCCAATCTTGGGGGGTATTTAGGTTGGCAATATGGCTCTGTAGGAGAGATTTTGTCCAGGGTGCGTGGATGCCATCTTCCCTACTGCCTGCCTGAGTTCTTTTAAGTCTGAGGCTTGGAGTGGGTACCAATTAAGGGGTTTATTTCAGCTGAAGTTGATATTAACCAGGAATGCCTGAGCAGTTTGGGTTTTTAGTTTTGTATTGGACTCCTGAGTAGCATGGGAAGGGGGGGGGGGTTAGTTTTTGCAAGAGAGTCTCAAAGACTACAAAGTTGTTGGGTGGTAGATGGTTGGGGGTAAGGGACTATGGAGTTAGGCGGGGCTTCATCTATGAGATTTGAAGGTATTTTGCTTTTCCAGCTTGGAGAAGGGGGAGGAGAGACACCTCTCTCTGGTCGGATGGGGGGAGGTGAAGGTGGTAGCGCCTTTGTTTTAAGAGTTGGACTTTTAGGGTTTAGGCATTCTTTCTATTATTCCTTGGCCCTGGGGGTTGATGGGCAATTTCCCTGTGTGGGCAGAAGGTCTTGAATTGAGAGCTAGTGAAGGATGGGCCATTATCAGTTTTTATCTGTTGAGGGATGCCCGAGATGGCAAAAGTGGAGAGCATATGATGAATCAACCTTTTTGAGTTTTCACCTGATTGGGCTGTAGCCCATATAAAATTCGAGTATGTATCTTGGTGACAAAAATATATTTCTGTCTACAGCCATACCACCCTGAACGCACCTGATCTCGTCTGATCTCGGAAGCTAAGCAGGGTCGGGCCTGGTTAGTACTTGGATGGGAGACCTCCTGGAAATACTGAGTGCTGCTCCTACAGGACTGATAGCCATATATCTCTCCTGCGGGGTTGTGGGAGCGGTAAGTTCGACAGGAGCCAGGGGTCCAAGAGACATGATGGAACACCTTCCGTCCCATGGAGGTGGAAATCACCACCCATCGGATCCCCAGGGGTTCCAGACCTTTGATCCACTGGAGAACAGGCTGTACTGTCGGTATCTTTCTGACTACCCAAGTTTATTACCACGAGGTCATCTTTAGTCCTCCAACCTCACAGGCACAACAAGGTCTACATCTCTCATGTTTCCCCTGTTCTTTGAGCCTTCTCCTGTTACAGGTTCCATGTCACTTCAACCTGCATGTTCTTCTTTGCTTAATTTATCTCCTTATAGGCATCTTGGGCATGAACCTAACAGTGAGTGAGGAGACAAATCTTTCCTGGGGCTGAAGAGAAGTGGTAAAGGGCACTTCCTTCTCTTTCAGAAGACTGGAGTTCAGTTCCCAGCGCCAACATCACTGGGAAATTTACAACTAACTACCTGTAACTGCAGCTCTGAGGAACCTGACACCCTTTACTGACCTCTACAGGCACCTACACTCGTGGCGTGTGTGTGTGTGTGTGTGTGTGTGTGTGTGTGTGTGTGTGTGCGTGTGTGTGTGTGTATTCTTTAAATTAAAAATAAGTTTTAAACANCTGGAGTTCAGTTCCCAGCGCCAACATCACTGGGAAATTTACAACTAACTACCTGTAACTGCAGCTCTGAGGAACCTGACACCCTTTACTGACCTTTTCTGGCACTTTCTCTCGTTGCGTGTGTGTGTGTGTGTGTGTGTGTGCGTGTGTGTGTGTGTGTGCGTGTGTGTGCGTGTATTCTTTAAATTAAAAATAAGTTTTAAACACACACATATATACAAGCATAAATACAAACTTTAAAAAGAAGAAATTTTTAAGAGAGAGAGAGAGAGAGAGAGAGAGAGAGAGAGAGAGAGAGAGAGAGAGAGAAATCTTTTTCCTACATTGCCAGTATAGCTTTGAGCAGATATGGAAGTTCAGTCAGGAGTGATAACAGAACTGACCTCACCAGCGAGTACTCCATGGACTTTTGTCAGACACTGTGATGTAACCATCAAATGTCCTTCCCTAGGTAACATCCATGTGGCTTACTTGGCCAAATGTACAGCTACACGGGTGTCTATTGTGTCCAACCTTTTTAAATTCCAAAGCTCTTTCTTTCAATTATTTACATTTCTCCACAGTCTTAATAAGTTAAATAAGAGGTATTGATTAGTGTGCGTTCCTCCAGTGGAAAAGGTTCGATATCAAGACTGCCTCGGAAGGCTATTTGTTCAATTTAATCTAAACAAAAAAAATGGTTAAAATAATCACTGCAGCCTCTTTGATTCACCAGATGATTGAATTTGATGTCTTGGTTTAGTTTTTAATGATTTTCAGATATATTTTAGAGAAATTACACATCCTAAGGAAAAAAACATTAGCGTCGATCAGCTGTACTTTTCTTTATAATCTGCCATAGATTTTCTGTGACTTTAATAGGTCATGAAGTTATTCTAAACCTTTATTGCATATTTTTCTTTTTGTGTTATTATTTCTATTTGTTTATTTTCATTTTTAAAAATATTTATTCAGTGCAAGAGAGATGACTCTGGCATTTAAGAGCACGTCCCACTCTTGCAGAGAATCTGAGTTCAGTTCCCAAAAATCCACATGGTGGCTCACAACCATCTGCAACTTCAATTTCAGGGACTCCAGTTTCTCTAAGGGCAGGAGGAATGCATATAAGAAAAACTACCATATGCATAAAAGAAAAACAGACCTTTTTAAAAGAAAAAAATAGCATTTATTTATTGCATGCGTGTGTGTATGTGTGTGGGGGGGCACACATGTCATAACACATGTGTAAATATCAGAGAACAACTTGTGGAAGTCAGTTGTCTTCTACCATATGAATTATGGAGATTGAATACAGATGATCAGGCTTTCTCAGCAAGTGCCTTTGTCCACTGAAAGTCATTTCTACAGCCTGTCTGTCTACCTATCTATCTATCTATCTATCTATCCATCCATCTATCTACCTATCTATCTATATTTCCCTACCTAACTACTCTATCTATCTATCTATCCATCCATATCTATCTATCTATCTATCTATCTATCCATCTATCTACCTATCTATCTATATTTCCCTACCTAACTACTCTATCTATCTATCTATCTATCTATCTATCTATCTATCTATGCCCACTAGTAGTCATAGAACTTGCTGTAACTCAGGCTGGCTTTGAACTTGTGTTGATCACCCTAGGATCATGGATGTCTACTTTAACACCTAGCTAACATTACCCATTTAATGAGCAAGTACAAGAAGAGACATATGAACAAATAATTGCTCTCCCTTTAAAAAGTTATTGCTTTATTGTTTTAGGTTTGTGTGCATTTGTTACTGTTCTGTTTGTTTTTGTTTAAGACACAAGATCTATATGGCTCAGACTGCTTCAGACTTGTATTCTCTAGGTTGACATCCATCTTGGAACCTTCCTGCCTCAGATTTCAAGGTGATGATGGATTTGTAGGAGAATGCCATCTTTCCTGCCTGTAGCACCATTTTTCAAGAGATGAGTACTCCAAGGTTTAAAACCACTCGTTTCCCTTCTGAGTTCACCCACCACCACTCCGTGACAATAGTTGCTGAAAAAGATAAGTTCTGTGGGATATATTATCAGTTGGGAGCTCCCACCAGCTCCAGTCCTCCCAGGCTCTGCAGTAATTCAGAAATCTTTTCATAGTAAAGCAGAGGCATTTCCTTAAGACTCAGTGCTTCTCAATGATACAAAGCACCACTAAGAATGGTCATCTTTTTCTGGATCGTGGTAGTAGACAAAGAAAATGAACATTAGCAAAAATGTGAGACATTCGTTAAAAATATTTCCATGCAAACTTAAAAGCTTACCTGTAGTCAAAAGTAAGATTGCTAAACAAGATGAAATCTATCTTTCATTAGGCAAATTTACAAATACTATTTAAATGCTTTTCAAAAAAAGTTAACAAGAGCAGTTTTTATTCAGGGTGTAATAGATGTACTGAAAGGGTCCAGACTGTGCCACAAACAGTTGACGGGAGGTTGGGGAAAACTATTGCTTTGGGGAGCTACTTCTGCATTAAAAAGAAGGAGAAGGAGGAGGAGGAGGAGGAGGAGGAGGAGAAGGAGAAGGAGAAGGAGAAG
>NC_034591.1:155106834-155118501 GCF_900095145.1 Mus pahari
AGGAGAAGGAGAAGGAGAAGGAGAAGGAGAAGGAGAAGGAGAAGGAGAAGGAGAAGGAGAAGGAGAAGGAGAAGGAGAAGGAGAAGAATAGAGGAACAGTGTCAGGGGTAGGCTTGTAGCTTAGTTGATAAGAGTGAGTGTTTGCCTAACACCAATGAAGCCCTGGATTCTATCTCCAGCACTGTATAATCCAATGGTCAGTCCTTGCAGTTCCAGCACTCAAGGGGCAGAAATAGAAGGATCAGAAGTTCAGAGGTTTTCCTTGACTACATTGCAAGTTCAGCGACAGCCTGGGATACATGAAAGCTTGACTTGAAAACACCAGCAGAGGCTGGAGAGGTGACGGCCCAGTGGTTCAGAGCACGCGCTCACTTTCCAGAAGACCTGAGTTTGATACCCAGCACTTGTACAGCCTGTTGGCCTGGATTTGATCCTCAGGACCCACTGTGGAAAGAGAGAACCAACTCCCACAAGTTGTCTTCTAATCTCCATATACATGTCATGTCACAATACAATAATAAAATAGTAGTAATAATAATTATTAATAATTATAATAATAATGAAGAAGAAGAGGAAAAAGGAGGAAGAGAAGGGTTTTTTATTTTACAAAAATCAACAACTGAAGGAAGAGGTCTTTATTCACTTACTTTCTGAAATGTACCTCCGCCTTGCTCACAGACTCAACTGCTTTAATCTCTTCTCCCCACCAGCTGTCTCACAGCCTGAAAAAAAATCAACTCTGATTGGCAAAAAGAGACTCAAGGCTGAGTAAACCAGACAGTCTTTGGGGGTTACAGGAATATGAGTGAGGGGTTACTTACAAGTACAGAAATGACTCAAAGACAGCTGCTACACCAAAGGCCACCCCAGCACAGTTTACAGTTCAAAAAGGCTTGGATATGTGGTCACTTGACTGGTAGCTGCTTCTCTCTGTGTCAGCTGATATGAGTCTCTTCTAGGAAGCTTAGCTTGTAGAAGGTGTCTCTCAGCTGTCCATACTGCTTATATGTAGTCAAGGAGCCTAGTTCTTCTGGTCAGTTTCAGGGTCTTCCTGAAACTTGTTAGTAGTTTACTTCCTGAGCTTAAAGAGCCTTCCTAAAGGATACAATGTTTCACCTCCCCTTAGAATATGCTTTATTTCAAGGAGCCTCTCTCCAAGATGGACAGTTTGATGTCAGAAAAAATTGCCCTACAACATATTTCTTCATAAACACTTTTATACAGTAAAGCCTGTTTGTTTGCTTTCTTATTAATCTGGTGTGTGTGTGTGTGTGTGTGTGTGTGTGTGTATGTGTGTTTTGAGTCAGAGTCTCTCACTGGCCTCGAATTTCCCAGTTTGACTAGGCTGTATGTCCAGTGAGTCCCTAGGATGTGCCTGCCTCTGTCTCTGAAATAGTGGATGACAGCATTGGCTCTAGAGATCAGTTTAAGCTGTTCCCAGCATTTCACTGCCTGACCTGTCTTCTAGTGTCAGCATTTCTATCTTCTACAGAAGAAACCATCTTTCTCAAGAATGAGCCCAATTGGCTATCCAACTCCAAATGGTCAGTTCTGTAATCTGTAGTTGTGTATGTACAAGCCAACTAAAAGAACGTGTATGTGTGTGTGTGTGTGTGTGTGTGTGTGTGTGTGTTTATGTATATCATGTTTAAAAATATTTTTAGAGATGCTGGCGGTGTAATTCAGAGAGAAAACCGGGGGTGTAGCTGTGCTGAGGCTGCCTAAGGCCATCACACCAAGTCATCTTACAAGTATAAACTTGGGTGTGACCAAGTGACAGACACCAGGAATAGAAACCAGTCTTGCTTGGCAAGAGTAGGTAAAGGCACTTTTGCCACCAAGCCTGTTGACCTGAATTCTGTCCAGCACCCACAAAATAGTGGAAGGAGAAAACAGATTCTTGCAAGTTGTCCTCTGGCCTTCTCCATAACAGCTCTGTGGCATACTTAGCGGCACACACGCATGTGGACACACACAGGTAATTTTAAGTCTCTCTCTTTCTCTCTCTCCTCTCTCGACAGGATTTCTCTGTGTACTATGTAAACCAGGCAGGCCTTGTCGTGCATTTTTCATAGAACTAAGATACAGTTAAACAAAAAGAACAGAAAACTATCTGACCATTCTTATAAGTTATATGTCTGACCATACTTTGTAAGTTCAGGAATAATGAAATGTTCATTTTGTTAGAAAACAAGTTATGTATGTGATGTTTACATTCAGTTCACTTTATGCATGTGCTAGCCTGGAGCCTGAACGTTGGTGCTGGCATTGGAAAGTCCAGCCAGTTAGGCAGCAGTGCTGGTGTGGCTGAGCTCCGAATGATGAGTTAACTGACTGCATTGATTTTGGTGTCGATCTGTGTAAATAAAGTAGGAAAAGTTATTCAGTTTTTTCCCCCAGATAAACAGTGATGCTGGAGTATGGTTATTTCTTTTAAAGAGTGTACTTCCAAATATTTTTGCCAAGTTCTGTCATTTTTCTGCATTTGCCATTTATGCTACTGCCTTTTATAAAGAACTAGTGTATCCTTGAAATAGCACAAAAATATTTTAAAATTTATAATTGCAAAACAAACCTGTGACTGACTTAATGTCTTCAGATCTAAAGGCTATAAAAAATGTTGATATTTTGATATTTCACTACCTCCAAGAAAAAATACTCTCAGTATTTTGTAGAAGGGAGGAGAATTTTTGCATACATTTTTACTCTTTAAATGCATACACTTATACTATCATAATAACAATTATGTATATCTTTGGTTTTTTTGTAATTTTACATAAAACAGTTATTTTCTATTTTTACTCAGATAAACATTTGTGCATAAAATGTAAAAATAATAAATGAGAAAAATAAAACTATTATACAAGAAAAAATAAAAATAAAAAAAAATAAAACCAGCCAGTCAGGCCTTGAACTTACAGAGATCTGCCTGCCTTGGCCTCCTGAGAGAGTGCTGGGATTAAAGGTGTGTGCCCCCACACTAGCTTAAAAACTGAGGTATGGTGTTGTTGCTGTTGCTGCTGTTGTTGTTTTGTTTGTTTGTTTGTTTGTTCAGGTTTTGTTTTGTTTGGGGTTTTGTTTTTTTGAGAAAGGATTTCAATCATGTAGCCCTGGCTGTCCTGGAAGTCACTCTGTAGATTAGGCTGTCCTCAAAATCACAGAGATCTGCCTGCCTCTGCCTCCCCAGTGCACCGATTAAAGGCATGTCCCACATATGCAATTAAAACATACAAACAAACAAACAAACAAACAAACCATAGAGAAGGGCAGAAGGCTTGCTTAGTGTTAAGTATACATCTCTCGCACAGGACCTGAAAACTGCACCTGTGTGTGCACATACACAAAAATAAAGTATTTTAGAAAATGAACCAAGGAAAATGAAATCCTCTGATTGACCTCTGGCTTCCATACGTACATGTACATGCATATACATGTACATGCACACACATGTAAATGTACTTGCACACACATGTACATGCACATACATGTACATGCACACACATACAGAACAGAGATATTGTGTTGTGGAAATGAAGTCAAGCAGCACACATATTGACTGTGCTCCCATCACGCCAAGCATAGAGTGGGACCCATTAGACAGCAATGACTCTTTACCTCACCTTACCTGTGAGATGGAACACTTCTCTACTTTGTAACTGATCACAGGCTGATCCTGATGGAAAGTAGCAACTCTTTAGCAAATTGGGGAGGAAAGGGTTTATTCAGCTTATACTTTCCACATTGCTGTTCTTCACCAAAGGAAGTCTGGACTGGAACTCAAGCAGGTCAGGAAGCAGGAGCCGATGCAGAGGCCATGGAGGGATGTTACTTACTGGCTTGCTTCCCCTGGCTTGCTCTGCTTGCTTTCTTTTAGAACCCAGAACCACCAGCCCAGGGATGGCACCACCCACAATGGGCTGGGCCCCCTTGATCACTAATTGTGAAAATGCCTGACAGCTGGATCTCAAGGGAGGCTCCTTTCTCTGTGATAACTCCAGCTTGTGTGAAGTTGACACAGAAAACCAGCCAGTACAATGTCTCAGCTGGGTCTTCAGTATTTGCCAAAATCCCCACGAAGTAGACTCTGATGCCCTGGAAGGAACGGACTTGGTATTCAGGGCTAGAGTGAAGGCAGGCAGGCAAGATCTGGCGTATCCAGCCAATTGGGGTTCAGTTCAGATGAGTCAAGTAGACAACCAAGAATAGACATCACAGTGAACTTTCCTTTATGTACATAAGCCCCCCTCCCCCCCGGAAGCCAGATAAAGGGAAACTGAATACCTGACTAGAAAACTGGTGTGTGGTGGTTTGAATGAGCGTTCCCTCTTCTCTGGCATTTGAATGCCTGGTCCCCAGTTGACAGCACAATTTGGGAAGGTTCAGGAGATGTGGCCTTACTGGGGGAAATGTGTCACTGGTGGCAGACTTTGGAAGCTTACAGACTGACTGGCATCATTTCTGTATGGTGAACTCTCTCTGCTTCCTGTTGGCAGCTGGAGATGTGAACTCCCATCTGCTGCCACCACCGCCCTGGCTGCCGCCACCATGTCTACCACCACCACTTTGTTTGCCGCCACCACTGTGTCTGCCACCGCCGTGTCTGCCACCACCACTGTGTCTGCCGCCACCATGTCTACCACCACCACTGTGTGTGCCGCCACCACCATGCCTGCCACCACCATGTCTGCCACCCCCATGACTGCAGCCTGGTGCTACAGTTCCCTGCCATCGTGGATTTTTACTGCTCTGGAACCATTAGCTCAAATAAATCCTTTCCTCGTGTGAGTACTTGGGGAGCCCTGAGAGAGGCTCCAGGAACAAAGGCAGAGAGTGTTTTGCCTCGGGTGCGTTTTGTTTCCTGAGTTGTTCTTGGACATGATTTCATGCCTCCTGCAACAAACATTTACATTCAGTTTGTAAGACATCTTTATTCCTGTTGGATGTCAGAGCATAGCTATAGAGCCCAATCTGGTTAGTGCACCCCACATCTGCATGTGGACGTCTACCTTGCTTTTGTGCTTTCGCAGATATAACCTATAGCATATGCCAGGCAATTGTGTTTAAATGGGTCAGTCCTGAGAACGTTCTGGGGAAGGGCCGCTGTGTTTACATCATGTCTTTCTGAGGGCAAGCAACCTTCCTGAGATCGTTGCTTTCTTCGTTACACTCCTGAATAAAAGTACACTTAACCTAACGATCGTCTACAGCATTAGACTGTAGTCCAGCCCATTCTTTCAGATCCTCGGATCCCATGTTCAGCACACAAGATCTGCACAAGTCAGCCAAAAAACCACCAATGAGCACGCTGAAGCCACCGGACAGGACAACTCCAAAGGTAGAAAAAATAGTTTATTGGGGGATCAACTCTGAGCAGTAGCCCATCTAGGGAGAACACATAGTCTTTATAGGTTCCTCAAGGCTTGAGGTAGATAGATCCCTTCTAGGGGACTTTTTTCCTATCCTGGTTAAAACAGGCCAAAAGGGAGGGGTCTGTGCCTGTGGCCATCAGCCCAGTTTATGGGTAGCAGATGTCCTTTTGCCTTCGGCAGATGGCCATTCAGGGAGGAATGAGGAAATCACAGTTATCTGGTAACACAAGGTACCTGAGTCACAGAGTCTCTGAGAAATGCCAGGGGTTAGGTTTCTGTTTCCTCGTGACATCTGTCCTGGCTGAGCTCTGGAAGCCATTCTAGGGCACTGACAGCTGCACAGCCATCTTAGGGGCCTGCTTGGTGGCCTCACACTTCTTCTACAAGTTGTCTTAGTCACTGTGTTTTGTCACAGCAATGGAAAAGCAAGCGAAAACATGTGTTCATAAACTTGCCCTTGCAGACACTTAAGGAAGGTCAAACGGAGACCTTAGTTACTTTGAAGTCCGCTGTGGCGATGGATGTTTCTGATAAAAGCATCTTGGGAAGAGATGGAATGGGAGAGGAGGGGAGGAGAAGGGGAAGGGGAAGTTAGAGAGGGGAAAGGAAGGGAGAGGAGTGAAGGGGAGGGAGGATGAGAGGAGAGGAGGGAGGGGGAGAGGAAGGGAGGGAAGGGAAGGGTTTCTCTGAGGTCATTTTGAGGGTTCAGCTCATCATGATGGGAAAGCCATAATGACAGGAACATGGCCACAGTGGTGTTCACAGTCAGAGGGGAGAAGGGCTGGAGGTGGGTGCTCATAAGCAGCTGTGCTGCCCACAGCATGCACTTAGCCCTGCCCACCCCAGTCTACCCAGTCTAGGAAACCACTCACAGACATGTCCAAAAGTAAGTCTTCTCAGTGACTTCTCGTCCAGTCAAGCAGAGGTGAAGATTAATCATAGTCATGTCTTGGATGAAGAAAAACACAGTAAGTTCAACCGCTCCAAAGCAGCAATAAACTGGCAGGGAACAGCTTTCCCACAGGTTAAAGCAAGTAAGACAAGTGTGACGGTAACTAAGGATTTTCCTTGTCCACTTCTGTGTGTGCCCTAGGAAGTGTCTCCATGGTGCTGTCCCTCACTGTAGCTCTTCAGCCTCTTCTAGTTTGGAGCTGCCCAGTTCGAACATCACTGTCTGTACAAATAAGCTCTCTATAATGCTATTGTGTCTCCGTTTGGTTTTTAACACAGACTTCACACATGGCCTCCCTCTTCACGGGGACTTCCGAGGCTTGCTTGTGCCATTCGGGCACAGGGATCCAGGTTGTGTCTGGCTTGATTCCGCATGCCTTTCACTTCTCCATCTGTTTCACATGGTCTAGGGGGGTCTTGAAATCACACAGTACAGGGGCCGCCTAGATCCGGTTTGTTTTCTTTGCCAGTTAAAGAATTAAAAGGCAGGAAGACATCTGAAACACAGTGGAGAGATCTCAGGCACCAAGGCAGAATCCACACTTAATGGGAGGCATTTATTGGGAGTGAGGAGACGTGTGCATAGCAGATACGCAGAGGAAAACAACAACAACAACAACAACAACAGCAACAACAGCAACAACAACAAACTCTGCAAAGCAGACCAGACTTAGGAAGCCAGAACCCGAGCGTCTTCCTGACGGCTGGGGCTTTCAAATCTTCTCAAGAGTCTTCCTCCCATAATTTGGGGCTGGTCAGTTTGAAGACAGGATGGATGGTTGGTTGGTGGGATAGATTCATCCTGATCTGTCCCTGAACCTGTTAAGCCAATCCCCCTCAGGGGACTGCTGGTGGCGGACAATCTCAAGTCAGAAGGTTGAGGAAGAAGCCATCTTGGAAATTCACTACCTCTAGCTTTGACCTCTGTCCCGGTCTACCTACCGGAGAGTCTATCTATCTTCTGGTCTCTCACCCTGAGTCTCCCTTCCAGCAGGGGAAGGGAGAGATTTCCATAGCCCTAACCAAAACCTCAGCTCCTCAAAAAGGACACAGAAAGGTTTTCCATTTTCACTTCCGTCCAATAGAATTACCCTCTACAAGGCGCTGAACTAAGTTAATGTTTCTCTTTAGCAGAACAAGGTTTAACTCTCAGGAAAAGCTAGTAGGCCCGAGAACCCGCACCAGGGAAGGTTGACAGTGAAGGTTAGAGGCAGGAAGGGGAAGGAGGGAGTCTCAGGCACAGCTTTAACCTCGGGCTCTGTTTTGCAGAAACAATTAATCAAAAGCACACTAAGCGCCCATTTCCCTGTGATTACTATTCACTCAGCCACGAGGCTGCATTCCAGGATGATCTTGAATGGAGATATTGTACAAGCCCAGTGCGGGGAGAGACTGGTTGCTATCAACTTTGACCACAACAGATGTAAAATAACGGACTCCAGTCTTCTTCGGGAAACTTGTGAGTTCCTTTTCCTGGAAACTAGAAAAGGACCACTGTTTTCATCGCCCGAGATTTTCTTTGCTCAGGGGTTGTTGGGTTTCTCTTTAGCCTGGCCTAAAGAGAAAAGCTTTCTCCTGGGCGACTATTAGCAAAGCAAAGGAAAGGAAGGTCTCTGGAGCTGCATAAAGGAATTCTATGGCCGTGCCTGCTACAGGTTTGCCTTTGTGCCTGCCTCCTAGGGTGAATGCATTCAAACCCAAGCTCTTGAAAAGACTAGGAGGAAGATGCTGAGACTAATAAGGAATCTTAAAGCAGCTTGAATTCAATAACTTGAGAAGAACTTTAAAAGGGAAAAAATTAAATATTAAAAAAGATGGAGTGGTTCCCTTAAAGAAATAACCTTCTTTATTAAGAATCTGCCTTAATAAAACGGCTGAGAGAGTCCCCTCCTCTCTTTGGCTCTGGCACCAGCAACAAAGAGGAGGCCAGGTTTGCACAGCTGTTGCCTTAAGAACTGAGTAACAAAAGACTGAAACTTTAACCCAACTTGGAAAGGGAGTGGGAGAGACAGAAAATCACTAATACCAAGGAAGTGAAGAGAATGTCAGAAATCTTTGCAGAGTTGGGAAAAGGGTTTTGTTTTGTTTTTTCCAAAGCGCCAACTTCTGTGCTTCTGACTGGCGTCAGGGCTCTGGAAGTGCCCATCAGAACAACTGTTGGAGGGAGGGAAGGACAGAGGGAGGGAGAAACTGGGGACCTGGGGGTGGGGGTGGGGCGGGGGACCTATTTCTTGCTTTGAATGCCTGGCTAGGGTCAAGTGAAGGATAACTTAAGGCTTTTGCCTGTTCTTCTCTTGCCTAACTTCTGGAGTCCATCTTATTATGAATCTTCCTTGTGGGAGAAAGGTGGCTCTGAGCAAGGCAGGAGAGAGGTGCCGGTCCTCCTGTTGCAGATGATTTTCTGCGGGATTACAAAAAAAAAAAAAAAAAAAAGTAATACATCTGTTTTTAAAAAGAGGGAAAAGGGAGGGAGAGAGGGAGGAAGGGAGAATGGAGGGAGAAAGGAAGGGAGAGAAGAAGGGAGGGAGGGAGAGGGGGAGGGAGGGAGAGAAGGAGGGCAGTAATGAGTGTTTTAAACATGAAGTCTCTTGGGAAATAGACAAAAGCTACTTTAGGGTATTGATTATTTCTAAACCATAGGCATCCAGACAATGGGAGCTAAGAAAACAAACAATTAGAATATTAAATCAGAAGTAACAAGAAGATGGAGGAAAAGAAGCTCAACTGGGCAAACCCTCTGGGGGGTGGGGGGGTGAAGAGGGGCCATGGACTCTTCCTTCAGTGCTGTGAGCCTTCCCTCCTGCGGTCCACAGGACACGCAGAATTAAACAGAATCCCAGTTCCAGCGGCTCACATCTCTTTTCCTCTCATCTGCCCTTGAGCTGCAGTAAGACACGTGGCATTTTCAGGCAGTCCCAGGCGCATTAAAGCACCGAGTGTCCTTGGGATACCTCCTAGGTACTGCGCCTTTTGAAAGGTCTCAGAATCTAAAGGGAAAGAGAAATCGAAAGAGGCGTCTCGGCGCATTACAATAGACTCAGGTAGCTTTTCCTTCCATAGGCACTGTGGGAGGGGGTTTATGAAGCTTGATGGTGGAGAGGGAAAGGTGCCAGCCTGACTTCATGTAAGAGTCACACTTGGCTGGAATTTAATGGGGAAGAACAACTTTCCATGGAAAGAAGGCAATCCAAAAGAAACCATGCATAAAGAAGAGCAGAAGAGAGAACACAACGTGTCCAGGAAACTGATACTGTCACGGGGTTAATGATTAAAATAATTTAGGAGGGACTGGGAAATGGCTCAGTGGGTAAAATGACTGCCATATAAACACGCTGATCCAAGTTCAACACCTCAGGAATCCCTTGAAAGCTGAGTGGTAAGTCAGCAGTCAAGAGCACTGGCTGCTCTTCTGTGGTTCAGTTCCCAGCACCCACATGGTGAGTCACGTGCATCTGTAACTCTAGTTCCAGGGGATCCAGTGTCCTGCTCTGGCCCCTCGGGTACTCCATGCGTGTGGTACACAGACAAAAGAGATGAATTTTAGGCTGAAGGAGTCTAAGTGAAGGGTACTATCAAATTAAATCACATTTACACACATCAAGGTTTATTATAGAAAAAAAACTTAAGACTTTTTGAGGCATTCAAAAATACCAAATACGTAGAACATATTTAATCCTGAAAGTATAAAATGTAATGTGAAGCTTTGCAGTGTCTGTTCTAAATGCCTATTCCAACGTATAAAGTGCACTGGGTTGTTAGACTTGGAGTTTGGCTCCTTCGGGTGTGTGATGCTTTTGTGCATTCACAAGTTTTTAAATAATAAAGCTCATAGCATTATTTTTATGTTTACACAGACAAAAAGCAAATCACACTGTTAGTATTCATCAATAAAAGTACTCACTGATCAATCAAAGGCCCAGAATTATCAAAGAAAATAATTTTCCATTTGAATTCCATTCAAACTATCAGTCCCTGCATGAGCAGGCCTCCCAAGTCTCTTCTCTCAGCCACTTTCTCAGGAGCATTTGGTTTCTAAAGCAACTGTATCCCCATCCCAGGCAACTGTAATTAATGCAAATTAGAGAACCTCAGGTCTTTGGGCACTGAGGCAGAATCCCTGGTCCTAAGGCTCCACTGCCTGCATCTTCACCAGACTTACTGATTAAAGTTTAAGTCTGAGGAGCTTTATCAGGGACTGGACTCCTCCAAAATCAAAACTGAACTATAAACCATGGAGGAGGAAGACATAAGGTACAAGCAACGTAACCCAATGGTTCAAATTTGGACAGATGTTTCATGAGTATCCCAAGTTACCACTAGTATTGTGACCATCCTAACTGCTCTAATCTCGAGCCATTCATCACTGTTTAAATCACACAGGGGCCTTCGAGACACATAGGCCTTTTTTATTTCTTCATTCTAAAAAGAAAAAAGAAACATGCCTTGGTGAGTTACTCTTTCATTTTATTTATTTCTATTTGTATTTATTTAGTGTGCACACACATGTATGTGTAACACAGACACTCACTGATGGCACACTTGGGGAGATCAAGTGACACATACAGAAGTTGGTTCTCTCCTTCCGTCATGCGTTTCCAGGGGAATGAACTTGGGCCACCGGGCTTTGTGGGAGCCCCCCTTTCTCTCTGGGTCACCTCACTGACTCCATTTTTTATGGAGCAGGAGATCTAGGCTAATTTAGAGTATGTTCAAACACAGGACACTCCAAGCAAAAGAATCAAAATAAATCTAGTTCCCGGGGAGAGGGCTCAGCAGGTAAAGTACTCTCCATACCTGAGCTCCAGTCCGGGGACCCCCTTACAGTGAAGCAAGGAAGTGAGCACCTGTATTCCCGGTGCTTCTGGGGGAGACATATGCGGAGGTGGAGACAGGAGAATGCCCACAAGCTCACAGGCCAGCTGGCCCGTCAAACCCAGCAGGGAACAATGAGACTCTGTCTTGAGCCATTAGACAACAAAAGGAGATCAAAATTGGAAAGGAAAAGTCAAAATATCACTATTGGCAGATGATATGATAGTATATAGAAGTGACCCTAAAAATTCTACCACAGAACTCCTAAACCTGATAAACTGCTTCAGTGAAGTAGCTGGATATAAAATTAACTCAAACAAATCAGTGGCCTTTCTCTACACAAAGGATAAAAAGGATGAGAAAGAAATTAGGGAAACAAAACCGTTTACAATAGTCACAAATAATGTAAAATAACTTGGTGTGACTCTAAATAAGCAAGTGAAAGATCTGTATGATAAGAACTTCAAGTCTCTGAAGAAAGAAATCAAAGATCTCAGACGATGAAAAGATCTCCCATGCTCATGGATTGGCAGGA
>NC_034591.1:155120851-155145587 GCF_900095145.1 Mus pahari
GTATAGGGAACTTTCGGGATAGCATTTGAAATGTAAATGAAGAAAATATCTAATTTTAAAAAACGAGACTCTGTCTTTAATGGTGACCAACACAAGAGGTTGTGTTCTGATCGCACTGTGGCATCAAAATGAGGGTAAACTGCGTTATTCTAAGAAAGAAAAAAAAATACTAAGATGTATTTATAAAAGTGTATGTTCTGCTTATTGAAATGATCCTCTTACCCAATCTGTCAGTAGGTTTCTTGTCAGAAAGGAAAACATTGGCATTTGTCTAGAAGGATTATTTACCTCCTACTGGAGATTTTTGAGAAGACAGATATTTTTTGCTGTCCCCTTAAAGAGGAGTGTTGCTTCCAGGATACTATGGTGTTTGAAGTGCAGTGTGATATGTCCTTAGCTCATTCAGCTTCTTCCTCACCCTCCTCCTCATCTTCTTCACCCTCCTCACCCTCCTCCTTATGCTCCTCCTCACCTTCCTCAGCCTCCTCCTCAACCTCCTCCTCACCCTTTCTCACCCTCCTCCTCACCCTCTTCACCTCCTCACCCTCTTTACCCTCCTCCTCATTCTCTTTCTTACCCTCTTCACCCTCTTCAACTTCCTCCTCATCCTCCTCACCCTCCTCCTCACCCTTTTTACCCTCCTCCTCACCATCTCTCTTACCCTCTGTCTTACCCTCCTCACCCTCTTCACCCTCCTCCTCACCCTCCTCACCCTCCTCTAATCCAGACAGTCCAGCAAAGTCTACATCATTACTAAGGCAGAGCCAGAGCACAGAAGAGACAAGTGCTTGGCTGTGTCTGAGTCTAGATGTAAACAACAGATTTAGAAGCAATGCCTGCTGTCATCTGCAGGCTCATTCTGTGTGGTCAGTGGACCTTGTCCCTGCTCTACAGTGGCTTCATTGTCACATTTACATCCCTAACCCCAGCTGTGTGGCTCCAGCTTCCTTATGCTGTAATGTCCCCTTATTTTAATTAAATGCAAGCTTACATTTCCCTCCTGAGTTGAGCAGAGGAGAATCACTCCAGAGCACAGAGGTAGAAGGCCTTTGTCCTGCTTTCTCATTTGTTGCCTTCCTTTTCTCCATGGGAGAGAGCAGAGAGCTTCACCCTCTGGTCAGAGCTGAGGAGATCTGGGCAGCCCTCCCTGGGGCCTTTAAGAGGTACAACCTGCAATGTCTTCTGGCCTTCTAGCAGGAGAAAGGATTGTTTAGATGCAAAGAGTAGAAGAAGACTGAGGCAAAATAAATCCACAGACCAGAACTGTTTGAGAGATCAGACACATTTCCTGTGCCCTCAGAGGTCTACAACATATTCTTAAGCCCTGCTGACATACCCATAACCAACAAAACACCATGTAAGTGTTGGTTTTGGCTATAACCTAAGACTTGCTTAGCTCCCTAAATCACAAATGGCAACACCAGGAGCAGTGAAGTGGCATTCACTTCAGGAAGACGGTCACTATGAGTGACTGCTGGCAACCAAAACTGTGAACACGCACAGCTTAGGTCACCCGAGCCTCTGTCAGCACTAGAAGCTTTCGCACGCGTGTAATGATTGTTAGAAAGAATCTCACTGTGGAAATTAGTGGAATCCAAGATGTCTTACGCAAAGAACAAAAATGTGAAAATCAGCCAGGCCTGGAATCTGTACTCTGGAGGGAAGAAAGCGCCTCAGCTTGCACCTAAATAAATGAGGCCGATCCTTGATTCTGGAGGAGAGAAACATGAAGGGCTTGAACTTGCCCGTAAGTGACTGATATTTTATCTACTGCCCCAAGAAGAATGGGTTCTCCAAATGGAATTTGGGTTCTGAGAAAGTTATGCTTACCCCACTCCAAGCAAGAAGAACAACTTTGGATCTCTCTCAATTTTATCTTGGAGATCTTTTCATTAAGACTTGACACCAACTCAGTCACACTTCCTGTTCCAGACGTGCTTCAGGAATGACCTCATTGTCCCCAGGCTTTTCTTGGTGATCTGAAGTCTAGTCTGAAGATCAAGAGGGGGGTATGAATGTCTCTTTTCCCTTACGTGAATTTACTATACCAAGAAATAATTCAGTTCTCTGCAGACATCCACTAATGTCACATAATTTAACTCAATTCTGACACTGTGCACCTTGAGACCACATCCAATCTAATATGACTCCACCATGGCATGTGCCTACCAAAACTCCAAGTTATTGCCTGTGTCTTAGCCAACTGCCTCCTGGGAATCCGAGGCTCCCTCTTCAGTCTGACTCTTTGCTAGAGAAGCTCATAGAACATAGGAAAGTACTTTATTAACTAGTCCCTGTTTACTATTAAAAGATACCACTCAGGGGCTGGGGACCACACATGTATAGGGCCAGGGGATGGGCAAAGGACACAGAGCTGCCAGACCCTGTCCAGGGATGCCACTCTCCGAGCAGTAGCTCTCAGACTCCTGAGTGTGAGCCAGTATACTATGGAGCCTCTTACCAAACAGGAGCTTTCTAAACCCTGCCCTTGGGGGACTTGTGAAGACCTCATTACATAGGCAGAGTTGATTAAATCATTAATCACTGGTGATTAATTCAACACCCCCAAGCTCTTCTTCTCTCCATTTCCTTCAGGGTTGATGGAGGGTGGGTACTGAAGGTTCCAGCCCCCTAATCATTCATTGGTTCCCATGACAACCATCATGAGGTTACAGGGCATCCCCAGATGTCAATCATCTCTTTGTCATAGGAAAAGATTCATAACTTTAGAGATTCTAGATTTTTAGGATCTCAGTGCCAGAAAGCAGGGGCAAAGACTAGATTCATAACAGTTACTACAAATTATAACATCACGCTATTCAGATCAGGAGAAAAGACGGTATCTTAAATATGTAGGTGTGCTATGCAATAGGAAGGAGGTCATGACAAATGAGATGGTATATTGAATCTGCTAGTTGAATTTCATTCTCTGATAAAATCACCTTATAATCAGGAAATAACTATAAGCCAGTCATGGTGTGAGGAAAGCACTCATTTCTCCACAGTGAAATATTATCTTATATCAACAAAGGGAGACAGTACCACACGCCAAGTGCACCGATGGAGTTCAGTACAGCGCGCCTGTGCAGGCAGGTGCAGATCTGAAACGTTCTCCATCCCAATCAATACGAAAACCGTCCGGCAGGGCATGGCCTTCCCAGACAGTATGACAGAATGAAAAAGTATGGCCTGCTAAAGCCTGTAAGAAATCCAAGGGGAAGGGCTGTGGATGGACCAGCAGCAGCAGCATGGTGCAGTCAGATGCTAAACAAACGCGAACAGCTTCCAGAAGAGCGTGACCAGCATGCGACCTCGATCCATGCGGCGATCCATTCTATCACACAGCCCGGCAGATTCCAAAGTGGCGTCCTAATGCAATTCTGGTGCTGTGGTTGGAACACGTCCCCCAAAACTTCATTTTTTTTGTTAATAGTATTTAGAAGCAAGGCTTAAGCAATAGGAATGAGATGAGATTATCTTTGATTGCTTTATTGGCTTTATAGGAAGAGGAAGCTACCCGAGTTAGAGCATTCGATTTGTGTGTATACATGATTTCTTCTGCCCTTCACAATGCATCAAGATAGCCCTCAATTGCCAAGACCCTCGGCTTTGCAGCTTCCAGCACCATGGCCTAACTAAAACTCTATCCTTTACACATTACCAAGTACTTTGAAAACAGACCGAGGCAGGGGAGATGGGGCAAAGGTCAAAAGGTCTGCCTATTACCTTCCTTGCCTCATTCTATCTTATATATGTTTTCAATTTTCTTCTCGCCTCTATTTTTAACTTGAAAGTAGTGTTGTGTTTTATAAAATAGCTGTAGTAGCAGCAGTGACTGGAGGGGGGAGGGGGAGCACTTCCATGCCCAGGCTCCCCTCTCTGCCCATCCCCTTCCCCCTCCCCCCCCAAATCAGCCATAGGACAGGCTTAGTATAAAAGGGAGTTTATTTGGGATCTGGAGAAGAAGGTAGAGGCAGATAAAGGAAGGAGACAGAGAAAGAAGAGAGGAAGAGGCCAGCCTGGGACGTGGGGGGAGGGGATAGGGAGAGTAAAAGAAAGAGAAGGCTGGGGAGGGACAGAGAGGCAGAGACACACAGACAGAGACTTCTTATACAGGAGCCTGGCTCCACCTGGCTGTTGCTAGGTAACTCTTGGGCAGAGCCTAGAGGAACTGCTAACAGGTAGGACCCAGTGGCTATGTTTCAAGTTTTAAAACCAGTTAAATAAGCAACTAAGAATCAATCATAGAAGATCTTTATTGAGTGAAGGTTAATCAGCCTATTTATGTTTTAGGAAGCTGACTCTGGCTGAAAAGTAAGAGAAAGAGTCAGGAAAGGAGACACAGAACGAACAGGAAAGGGATTTCCTGAGCTGATAACAGGGTCCATTTTATAAAGAGTAAAGACTGGCTTCTGAGAGTGTGGAGTGTGGCAGGAAGACAGCAGACAAAGGCTTCTACCTTTGAAATGCTTGATCCCCAGTTAGTGCAACTGCTTGGGAAGGATTAGGAGGTGTGGCCTTGATGGAGAAGGTGTGTCACCAGCCATGGGCTTGGAGGTTGCAAAAGACCACACCACCCTGAGCTAGCACTCTCTGCCAGCAACTTGCACATCAGATGTGAGCTCTCAGCAACTGCTCCAGCACCTGCCCACCCACCCACCCACCTGCTACCACACTCCCAGATTCGACATGCATGCACTTACCCCTTAGACTTGTAAGCAAATCCCCAATTAAATGGCTTTATTTTAAAGTTCTCTTGATCATGGTGTTTGTCACAACAATAGAACAGTAAGTAAAACAACAGTCACCAGGCACAGAGATTGAATTTCAGGCAATCTTCAAGTGCAGCCGTTTCTGATGACTAGACAAAATAGGCAGAAAACCAATACATGTTCACTCTCCCAATGGCGGACTCCAGTAGTTGATATCAGCTCCTTCAAGTCAACCATGCTTACGATGACTACCATAAGGAGATGAGACAGAGCTTCCTGAAACACTCCCACGCTTCTCCAGTGTGGAGGGTACATATTTTTTGACTAATGAGATCCTGTAGGAGATTGTATTTATTGTAGTAACTTGACCACAGAAAAACATCACCAAAACAATATACATTTGAGTCACAATTTCTAGGAGACAGGCATATTGTATTATCTCTTTTTCCTCATTTATCTTATAAAACTAGTGTTTTAGTTCAACTCTTGGGACACAGTGAGCCCTGCCTGGTGGCATAGTTCCTGGGAAGCCTGAGGAAGGGGGGGTTCAAGTTCAAGATTTGCTTGGACGACTGGGTGACTTGGTGAGACTGCTTTAAAGCAAAAATTTTAAAAGAAGGGCTTGGGGTTAGAAAGGTGAGGCTATAGCTCTGTTGTAGAATGTTGGTCTGGCATGCATAAGACCCTAAGTTCAAATTCTAGTAGACATAAAAATAAGGAACTTGGAAAGGTGAGTTGAGTAGAAAGTTAATTGACTGAGCCACAGATATCAACTTATCTTCTACTGCATTATTTTTGCTATTGTGCCACATATGCTTTGCTGAGTCTCTGCACTCCCGCTAGGAGGACAGCGTTGACTCGTGACTCTACCATGATTTAGGACATAATAAGCCTTTTATATCATGCATTCTGTTATGTGCAAAATAACTCTTTATAAAAAGAAGTACTGTCTTGGGGTTTTACTGCTGTGAACAGACACCATGACCAAGGCAAGTCTTATAAATGACAACATTTAATTGTATTGGCTTACAGGTTCAGAGGTTCAATTCACTGTCATCAAGGTGGAAGCCCGGCAGCATCCAGACACGCATGGTGCAGGAGGAGCTGAGGGTTCTACATCTTCATCCGAAGGAAGCCAGGAACAGACTGGGCACCCTCAGACAGTCAGGAGGAGAATCTCCAAGCCCACCCCCACAGTGACGCACTTCCTCCAATAAGGCCACGCCTTCTAACAGCGCCACTCCGTGGGCTGAGCGTATGCAAACCATCACAGATACCAAAGGGCAAAAGGATGTGACCTACGTGTGACCTGAGCCTAGTGCAGCTTTCATTCTTAGACAAGAAGACTAGTGTCTGACAACTCATTGTGCACTTATTTTTTTTATATATTCTATTGGTGGAGGATAGAGCATTACCACATCTGCATGTGCAAGTCAAAGGACAACTTGCAGAAATCAGTCCTGGGTATTGAACTCACATTGTCAGGCTTGGCGGCAAGCCTTTCTACCCACTGAGCCATATCGCAGGCTTTGTGCACTTGGTTCTTTGATGACTCTTACAACAATTGCTTTGGAGATGAGAGTTAAGGAGAGCCAGAACCAGGAGACTCCATGCAGAGCCTGCTGACTTTTGACCTGTGAGCAGACAGATAAGCTGCTGCCTCTGCAGATAAATGGAGTAGAGGGAGGCAGGCAGGAGCCAGTGGAAGCAGGTGCATGGGTCCCGCACAGCTGCACAAAAGGCTCCCGTGACTAGAGGGCAGAAACCACTGGATGGATTAGGCAAGCATTACCAAATAAAGGTCTACAGGTTTGTTGAGGGTTAGGTTTTGCCTCAAGGCCAAAAGAACTCTGTTGAGAGAACTTGGACGGGAAGTAAATTGTCATACTAACGGTTTAAAAAGAATGCTTATTAAAGTATATTCATTATACGTAAGAGTGGATTTCACTGACATTTTCATGATGTGTAGAATGTAGGCTGATCGTATTCACCCTCCATTACCCTCTCTGCTTTCTGTCCCCTCCCGCTGACCAACTCACCCATAACCAACCCCCAGTTTCATGTCATCTATTTTACTTACTTTGTGTTTATGTCTGACCCAGTGAGTTTCTTTAGTGTTGCTTCTGGGAGCTCGGGCACCACTAAAGAAAAGTCCCTCTCTCCCCAGCCACCATTAACTGCCTATAGACCCGGGGGGTGGGAGGGCTTGTGAATTCGTCCCCCATTCGTGGCCGACTATTGACGTCCCAATCTTGTTCAGGTCTTAAAACAGTTAGGTGTAGGTGCTATGAGTTCAAGAGTAACATGGGCTGGGTTACCTTTAATTCCAGCACTTGGGAAACAGAGACAGGCAGATCTCTGTGAGTTCAAGGTCAGCCTGGTCGATGAAGTTCCAGGTTAGTTGGGACCACACAGTGAGAACCTGTCTTAAACAACAGCAACAACAAACTCACAACAAACATGTTGCAGAGTCAGACCCAGGACTACATTGAGTCCTAATGAAAAATAAACTGGGGTAGGGCAGAGACAGGATGGAGAGGAATGACATGAACCACATTAGTAGATTTATCAGAAATGTCATCCACTCCCGACTGCAGAGCCTCACACTGCGATTTAAATTGAGAGATAAATCTATCCAGAGCAGTTCCTGTTTACAGCTGCCCTTGGACATGCTAGGCAGCAGGATTTGGCTCGACGCTCCAAGTTCCAGACCCATGCCTCGTGTGTCCCAGGCTACTAGACCAATAGCTTCTCTAAACTACAGCCACGTAGACTGGTCCTCTCTGCACAGGCCTAGAGCCTTTCTCTAAAGCTGGTTTCCCTCAGCCTCACTGCACCAGCCCCTGTCCACTCCATAGAGAGTTCTAGGCCATCTGGGGCTATATACTGAGACCCTGTTACAAAAACAAGGATTTGGTAGGCAGGATAGCTCAGGGAACAAAGCACTTGCCCCCAAGTCTTATAAGTTAAGTTTGATCCACAGAACACACATGGTGGGAAGTGAGAAGCACTTTCCACAGTTGTCCTCGAACTTCCACATGCTCACACTCATGCACACACACACACACCACAAATAAACAAACAAATCAATATAAAACAAATTTATATTTTTAAAAACCATGAAGGAACAGTCCTAACAAACGATTTAATCCACTGATGGATTCGAAATCTGAAAAAAAAAAAAAAAGCCTTGGGAATGGAGGACCCCTGGGAGCCGTGGCCATGGAGACCTTGGGAGTGATGGACCCGTGGGAGGCGGGGCCATGGAGAGGGTGGATCTCTGGGGGAGTGTCCTCGTCGGCCACTTCCTGCTAATGCTTCCTGTTTTCTATGATGTGTCCAAGTAACTGGGTCCCCTCAGTATTTTATCAACACAACATAAAGGAACTCCACAGCACGCTGCCCTCCTTTCCTTTCTGAGGAAAGGACCAGGGAGGTTGGAAAGTCCAGGAGTGACAATAGTCATCTGAACTTGGCTCGGTTTCCAGTTTGATTTCAGTGTTCCACCATGCTCCTCTTATTTACAAAGAGTTCTGAGTATGCAGGTAAATTTCAAATTAAAATATGAAGTTTAATCCTAGCAGGAGTCAGCAAATAATTCTCCACTGTCAGCAGAAGAACGCGATTAAGAAGAGATCAGTCTGCACTGAGCAAATGGATTCCCATGTCTTTTGTTTCCCTCTTTGCTTTTCTAGTCCAGGCAAGACGGGTCCTTCCTCAGAAAGCAACAAATAGCTCATGGCCTAAGAAGAAAATCTGAAAAACATTCATAGGCTTCAAGATAATATCTTTTGAAATCTTCCCTTGCATTTCCTTCTAAAATACCTTTTTCTAAAAATAGAATTCTCGAGTGACCAGAATAAATGAAGAGTGGGGAGGGGGGAGGAGGACGGGGTGGGGAGGAGGATGGGGAGGGGGAGTTCCTGCCGAGTTGTGAGAAGGATGTGAATTAAAGCAACTGAAATGTGAGCCCCTGTTATTGTGATCTAAAGTGCTAATGGGTGCCCTTTACCTAAAACATGCAAAATATTTTCAAAACAAGCATCATCTGATACTTGGCAGGCTAAGTCATATTATTACAGCTCTCCTAGGGAGGGAATTTGTCAAATGGGAACGCTGGGACTATGCTAAAATACAAACACTGTCTAAAAAGTAGCCATGTTTTGAGGCTGGAGAGATGGCTCAGCAGTTAGGAATACTGGTTGCGCTTCCAGAGGACCCACGTGGTAGCCACAAGGCCCTCGAGTTCCTAGGAACCCTACTCCATTTTCTGGCTTCCGTGGGCTCCATGCACACATGGGATACACATATATACCTGCAGGCAAAACACTTATACATATAAAATAAAAATAAATCCTAAAAAGTGGAGGGAAATGGGGGTGGGGCAGGATTAGGTATGGGAAGAGACAGGAGAGAAGAGCAGAAGGTCAGGAAATTGAACAGAAATATGTAGCAGTGGGGGATGGGAACCTGGAGGTACTACTAGAAAGTCCCAGATGCCAAGGAAGCAAGATTCCCAGGACCCAACGGGGATGACATTAACCAAAATACCCATCAGAGGGGATATAGAACCTGTAGAGACCATCTTCAGTAGATAGGCATAGCCCCCTGTTGAGGGATGGGGCCACCCATTCATCTCAAAGTCTTTAACCCAGAAGTGTTCCTATCTAAAGGAAATGCAGAGACAAAAAATGGAGCAGAGACGGAAGGAAAGGCCATCCAGAGACCGTCCCACCTAGGGATCCATCCCACCTGCAGACAACACCATCCACCCCCACACACTATTGCTGATGCCAAGAAGCACTTGCTGACTAGCTGTCCCCTGAGAGACTCTGCTGGCACCTGACCAATACAGATGCAGATACTCACGGTACTCAGAGCCAACCGTCGGACTGAGCCCAGGCACCCCAATGGAAAGGACTAAAGGAGATGAAGGGGTTTGCAACCCCATAGGAAGAACAACAATATCAATCAACCAGACCACACACACACACACACACACACACACACACACACACACACACACACACACAGAGCTCCAGGAACTAAACCACCAACCAAAAAGTACACATGGGACCCATGGCTCCAGCTGTATACGTAGCCAAGGATGGCCTTGTTGGACATCAATGGGAAGAGAGACCCTTGGCCCTGTGGAGGCTCAATGCCCCAGTGTAAGGGGACGCTAGAGCAGTGAGGCGGGAATGGGGGGGTAGCATCTTCATAAAGGCAAAGGGGAGGGAGGATGGGATGGGGAGGGGGGGTGTTGCAGAAGGGAAACCAGGAAGGGGAACAACATTTGAAATGTAAATAAATAAAATAACCAATAAAAATAAATAAATCCTAAAAAGAAAAATTACCTTTTTTTTTTCCTATTTAAGGCAGGGTCCCACTTCTAAGCCACCTTTGTCTGTCTCTTCGTCCTGTGTCACTGTGACGTCATTTGCCACTAGTTTTCTGATGTATCCTAGTAAACTGAATACTTCTGAAAATTCTAAAGAATCCTAAGAATCAGATGATATTCTCTTTCTTCTTTTTCTTTCTTTTTTTAAAAATTCATTTATCATTATATCTAAGTATGCACTGTAGCTGTCTTCAGACACACCATAAGAGGGCATCAGATCTCATTAAGGATGCTTGTAAGCCACTATGTGGTTGCTAGAATTTGAACCTCAGGACCTTTGGAAGAGCAGTCAGTGCTCTTAACCGCTGAGCCATCTCTCCAGCCCCCTTTCTTTTCTTACTTCCTTTTTTTTGTTTTGTTTTGTTTTGTTTTGTTTTGAGACATAGTCTCACTACACAGCCCTGGCTAACCTAGAACTTTGTGACCAGATTGTCCTCAGACTGCCTCTGCCTCCTGAGGGCTGCAATTAGTAGTGTGCCTCACCGTATCTGGCTCCTATGACCATTGAGGTTACAAGAAGAGTAAAATAATGGCGGTGATGAGGATGGTGATGAACAAGCACGAGCAGAGACTCCAAGTGTCTTTGGTTTGCAGCCTTTCCTGGGGTTGGGGGGTCCCAGCCACATTGTCTGTTTGCTCATATCAGCGCTGAGTTTTCTACACTCAGGTCTGGGCGCTTCTGCAACCCTTTCTCCCATGAACTCTGCAGCACAGTTTCATAAACTGTGGATGAGTTCAATTCTCTGCAGGTTAGAACAGCAAAGAGACCCCAAGAGTAGCCACTTAGAAAGCCCAGCTCCCGGCTCCGCTCCACCTGTTGAGAAATAAATAAGGACAGGGTGTGGGGAGGGGAGCAAAGACCCATGGGAATTCTGGGAGAACAATGGTATTTCTGCCCAATAGACATATGAGCACTCTGTAAGCCTGAGGCCCAGCTTTGGCTTTCCAGCTCACAATGGGTGGGGAGGGGACCCTTTGTTCCTTCCCAATAACATCTAAGAGGGCGGCCTCTTACCTAACAGAGGCTCCACTCAGTTCCCCCTTTGTCTTTGTTCTTTCTGGTTTCCTTTGATTTTTTTTTTTTTTTTTATAAATAAGAGAGTTAAGCCTATGATTCTCATACCTTCTCAAATTGAGCTCAGTGATTTGTGCATTTCTTTTTTCTTTTCTTTTTCTTTTTAATTCACTGAGTTATTTCTGGGCACCTGGGCACCCCTCCCCTATTCTTCTCCATATGTATGGGTATCTGCAGAGGTTTTCAGAGGCCAATTCAATATGCCAACTTAGCCATCAGAATGCGCTCCCTGCATAAACCTACCATCTCCTCATACCTGGGTTGTTAGCCAAGACTGCTGTCATGTAGTCCCCTCCCTACCCCAGGGCTCCATAGGCAACACCAACAACACCAACAACACACACTGTTTAGAAAAGAAGAGTGCAAAATTACAAATATTACAAATATAAGAGCAGGAACAAAGAAGAATATGTGTTTGGAGAAAGAAATAAATTACAACAAAATACAACTTAAGAATCCCAAAGCACCCAGGGTGTGGTGGCACATGCTTTTAATCCCAGCAAAGGCAGACATATTTATGTGAGCCCCTAGACAGCTTAATGTACAAAGTGAGTTCTAGGCCACCAGCCAGGGCTAAAGTGAGACCCTGTCTCAAAAAATAAATAAAATAAAATAAAACAAAAGAAAGAACCTAACATACATATTAAACAACATATAATACAGAAAACTACATGATGTTTAGCAATTGCTTTAAAACCCCTTTAATAGATTTCTGGTTTTGAGAGTTTTTTGTGTTTCTTTGTTTTGGTTTGTTTTGGTTTGGTTGGTTGTTTTTTGTTTTGTTTTTGTTTGGATTTATACTCAAGACAATAAAACATGTAAAATTAAGAATTTTTTTTATCGAGGCTGGAAAGATGGCTCATAGGTTAAGACCCCTGGCTGCTCTTCCAGAGGACCCTGGTTCAATCCCCAGCCTCCACATGGCAGCTCACAGCTGTTTGTAACTTCAGTCCCAAGAGATCCAATTCTCTCACAGGGACACACACACAGGTAAAACACTGAAGCACATTAATTGAATAAATAAATCATAAGAAAAAAAAAGACGATTTTTTTTTCAGACCGTTGTCACACTGTATTGAGATATATAAATGTGCTATCAAATTACTCCCACCGTATTATATGGTTGAGGACTTGGCCTGGAAATTTTATGGTGGCGTACTTGACTATGGTTTTTTGTTTTTTGGATATGCCGTGGTGTCTATTGAATGTCAAGTCCCCCCTCTCACCTTGACCTGAGCTCTGGGGACTGAACTCAGGTCATCAGGCTGGAGAAGCGACTTTACCCGCTGAGCCATCTGGTCAACCCTATGGTGCTACATTTTAGTAATAATGGCGTTTAAGCTTTTTCTTCCGTGTGTGTGTGTGTGTGTGTGTGTGTGTATGTACACATGTGTGCATTTGTGTGCACACTACCATTCATTGATTGATGCCTCATCATACAAGTTTATCCCCTCCCCCCCCTTTTTGGAGACAAGGTCTCTATATTCCTGAACACAGGCAATGCCGCCCTGCTTTCTCAGTAGCTGTTGCTCCAGATATGCACCACCATATCCAACTCTGACTGCTATTTCCTTCTAAAGAAGTTAGCTTTAAAAGCCTAGGTGTGCTGGGTGACCAGGATGTTTGCTGAGAGGTACTCCGCGTAGGAACAGTCCCCATATGTGTGATGTATGAACATAGGGATTAGACCACTTTTATCTGGCACTATTCCATCCAAAAGATGAGTAAAGCCCTGCATTTATCACTGTATTCTCTGGACAGAAGAGACTGCCCATTTTGATAGGATGCTGACGAGGCGATGCTCAGCTTGCTTGTCTGTCAACCAGAGCACTGTCCCTCAGGCCGGCTTCCGGCTGCATACTTTCCACATCCTTACCTCCTCTTGCTGACCAGATACTTCGGTGTCTGAAGCTTTGGGACACACTCAGGTCACAGTATGATTTTTGGGTCTCACACTTTCCTGACCCAATGCCAAGTGGGCATTGCATACTTCCTGAAAGCAGCTTTTTTTTTTTTTTTCCAAAGAAACACCTAGTTACACTGAGAAGTAGCTGTGAACCAGCACAGTACCTAAGCACACTGCCAATCACCAAACTGCACATGAGAGGAAGTGTTACAAGGAGGGAAGCCTGAGCTCAACAGTGGTCTTGACCAACCGCAAAGAAATGTTTACACATTCATTTATTTGAGATGGTCTTACTATGTAGAACAGGCTGGCCTGGAACTTTGAGCAAGAACCACCATACCAGGTTTGCAAATTTTACAAACACATAACCCTAAATGATTTCCTATCTGTAAACATTTTAGCAGATCCATTGTTTTTATGAGTCCTGTTCATTTGTTTATTTTCCTATCCCAGTTATTATACAGATTGGACAAGCCTCAGAGAGCTAATAATTATGCGCTGACGTTTTATCAGCAAATTCCAGTGTATCACCTTTAAATAGTAAAAGCTTAGAAGAAGGATGACTCACCATACCAGGTTTGCAAATTTTACAAATATACAGCCCTGGAAAGGCTTTGCTGGGCCCCTGCCCAGGAATTTGGAATACGCCACGCAGGAAATGTCCGGGACACATCATTAGCCTTGCAAGAAAGTTTCGTATCTAACTTAACTCGATTTATATTTATTTACTGTGAGTGTGTGTGTGTGTGTGTGTGTGTGTGTTTGCCAGGATTTGAACTCAGGCTGATGAGCTAAATCCCAAGTGTTTGGCTTGATTGTTTAAAATGGAAAAATGAAGGCTGGATGTGAACTGAAAAAAGATTGCTCAGAGGTTGAAAGTCCTTGCTGCATAATCATGAGGCCCAGAGCTCAGATCTAGCACCATATGACACACGTTAATACACACATAGAGAAGCAAGTAGATACATGTTTATAAATCAAAAGGAAGGGTTACTTGATTGTGTATTCATATGTATTAATGTAAAATCTATACAAGTACATGCTTATAGGTAGACTATAGAAACTACAGCTGTGTATCCTTTCCTATGATCTTACTTGATTGGACTGTCCTCTTAGGAAATTTAACCCCCATCTGTAAGGAATTAAAAGGATGGAAATTTTATCCAGCGATGGCACAGAGATAAAGCCCTCAGAATGTGATTAGGACTTGATAAGGCCCTGTCACCTTCCTGTTGGGTGTATAAAAAGAATGGTCAGAAGAGCCTCAGACAAACATGGACAGTTCATCTCTAGCCAGGGACATCTCTAACCAGGGACCACCCAGGGCCTCTGTCATCAAGAAGGCTGTTACCAGATGCAGCCACTCAACGTTGAAACTCCAGAACCGTGAGCCCAAACAAACCTTTTTTTTTCTTTTGAAGATAATATGTTACTTTCATCATGTGTGCTAATGTGTCTGTGTCTGTGTGGGGGTATGTACACAAGAGTGCAGTGAGCTCAGAAATCAGAGGTGATGGATGCCTCTCTGGAGCTAGAGTTACAAGTGGTTGTGCGTCATGCAGAAAAGGTGCCTGCGACCAAACTCAGGTCTTCTAGAGCAGCCCATGCTCTTACCCACTGAGCCATCTCTTCAGACCCTAAATCAATTTTCTTTATAACTCATCTAGCCTATGACACTGTGTTACTAGGAACAGAAAGTAGACTGACAGATTTGTAAAATGTATCTACAACTATATTGAAAAACATGGCAAAACATAATAAGACAGGATGGTAGTCAGATACCAAAATATGAATTTGTGTTTTGCCAAATGATGGCTTTCTCCATCCACCAAGCTGCTCCATCTATGCCCTGTACTTAGCAACAAGAACATCACTAAGCACTGTTCTCGCCTCCTCTCCTCTCTTAAGCATCCCCCTTTCCTGGGTTTTTACTGTTTAAGACACATGCCCTAGAATGTGCTGATAAAGCCTCAGCTTCTCATCATTAATTATCTAAGGCTGCATTGGTTTCTCATATTAATTGGGGTAGGGAAATAGACAAATTAATATGACTTGTCAAAAACTATAAATTTGTTAAAACATTTATACATTAAGAAGATTAAGAAGTCATCTAGGACTGGCAAGATAATGTAATTTTACTGGAGTAAATGTGTGGCTTGCCTCTGAGAACCTGAGCTTGAGACCCAGGATCCACATAGTGCAAGAAGAGAAACAATTCCTGTAAGTTATCCTCTAATCACCATGTGTACACATACATACATATATACACAATACATACACACATACACACACACACATACACACATGGGCCACATGCATACACACACATATACACATACATATGTATATATATACGTATATATATACATATATATATATACACATACACACATCACATGAATACAAACATGCACATACCACATATATACACATACACAACCTGAAAAGTTTTAGAAAGAACTTGTCTATTTCCCAAAACTATAAACATCACAGTTGTTCCAATTGTTCATTCACTAATTTGGCAAATATTTGCTGTGCATAATAGAATCTTGCACCTTGATGAACCAGATAACAGTGATTCAAATAATGAAACCAACAAACATTCCAACGGAAAGCTGGGATTAGAGCAATGAAGGGAATACGAGGGTAAAACAGTGGGAACCTGACGTGGTTTGCGTTTACAGGGGTGGGAAGAAGGGAGACAGGGAAGCCTTCCCAGAGAAAATGGTGCCTGTTTGGACTATGAATTATTATCCACGTGGGAAAAAAGAAAAAGAGAAAGACAGTAGTATTGCAGACTGACCGTTAGCATGGCTGCAGTGTGCTGCGGGGAAGATTTCAAGGATTAAAGATGTAAGGTCCAAATTCTCATGTTAATGGGAGATGAGACTATGGGCAAGTGACTGGATCAGAGGAGTAGTCCTCATGAGTGAATTGATGGGTTACCCTGGAGTTGCTTTATCATAAAAGCAAATTCTTTCTAGCTTGTCACCCCATCCTACCATGTGATTAATTGTATTATAACACCATGTATTATTTGTGATATAATACAATATTATGTTATAATACAACCATGAAGACATTAACCAAATACTATCACAGTGATGTTGAAATCTTCGGCCTGTAGAATCATGAGCTGAATAAAGTTCCTTTTTTAAAGAATAATTGATGATTGATTTTTTTTTTGAGGGGGGCTCTCAGTGTATTGCCCAAGCTATTCTCAAACTCCTGAGACATCCTCCTGCCTCAGATTCCCAAATAGTTACAACTATGAGGAAATCACCATGTCCAGCTCTGGTCTAATTCATGTATGTGTATTGCTTTTAATAATGTGCATGTATGCATTTCTAGGTGAGTGTATGTGCGTGTTAGTCCAGTGTCATCAGAAGACAGAAGATATCAGATCCCTTGAAGTTGGCTGGATAAACAGGTGGTTAGCCTCCTGAGATGGGTGTTAAGAATCCATCTTTGGTCCTCTATTAGAGCAATAACCACTGAGTCGTTTTTTTCCAGCATTTTGTTTTGTGGATGCTTGTTTGTTTGTTCATGAGAGGATCTCACTATTTAGACTCCATCTCCAGAGTGCTGGGATGAAATGCCCACATCACGACACCCAGCAAGGGCTCCATCCTTCTACATTTATCCAATCTCAAGTGTTCTACTGTATCCATAGAAAATGGACTGAGATGAGGGCAGATGTGTGAGAATGTCTTAGAAACCAGTAGCACCACTATTCAAAGGACTATGGAAAGGTGTGTGGTTGGAACAGAGGGAGCAGAGAGGGGCCCTGCACAGGAGGAAAGTACAAATTAGGCAGGTCAGATCATGCCAGGTTTGGGGAGAGAAGTGATTACAGAGTTTGAAACAAAAGGGAACGTGGTCACTTTAAAACTCTGAAAAAAAATCTTCTTGAGGTAGAAATGTAAGGGAAAGGTCGGGAGCAGTGTTATTTTTTTGTCATTTTTATCACTTTGACTTCTGAACCATGTCAATGTTTTAACAGTCGTAAAATAGCAATGAATATATTTTATCCCGCAAAGGGAATATGAACTAAAACAAATGTACCTTATTCCATTTCAAAAAGATAACATGAGCGCAAGGGGGTGTAAAGGCAGAAAGAGGTGATTCAAGTAGTTTCTGTACACAGTATTTTGATACCATGTCTTCTTCTGTCTGAAGACAGCAGACTGTGATTAAATACTGAATATATGGCTTTTAATATTTATTGTGAATGAGCAAAAGAAATAAAGAAGAGAAGGATGAATGTGCACGCTCACCCAGGGAATTCCTAGAAGTAATCCTACCCAGTAGCAATGAGAACCCATCAAAGTTTGAGCTTCTAAATGGAGTTTCCAGTAAGGGGAGCCAAGTTCTTGGAGCAACGGCCCACTGCAGGTGGAATTTAGAAGGATTAGATGAACCTGGAACATCTTATTGAGTCAGAGAGTCAGGAAGTGATTCATAAACAACTCAGTCATCAAACGAATACAGAAGCCAGCTTGTGAAGGTAATATGTGGCCAAATATGGGTATGTGTTCAGAAGTAAAAAGTATTAAATATAGACACACTGAAGGAAATAAGGCATGAGTCCATATTAAGATAGAAAGCATATGAAATAGAATGAAGGGTTAAAAGGAAGAGAGAGAAGAGAGCAGAGGTGGGGGAGGGGCAGAGAAAAGCTTTCATAGGGTAAATATCATAACTTGAATAACCATCATCACCAATAGAGCCTAGTGAAAACATGATAATTAATTAGAAATCGATGCAGTTCTCCCTAGAGTACCTTCCCAGAAAAATAGTTGTAAATCAAAGGATAAAATGTAACAATTTTGTAATAGTGTACATACTTACTAGATACTGTTCTTGTAGCCATGGCAAAATTGATCAAATCAGCTGAAAGACAGAGAGGTTTATTTAGGCTGAGGGTTTAGAGCAATGCTAGTCATCACAAGGGATTGTGGGATGGCTGGGCGGCTGGAGGGTGAGGCACAGCCCTACTTTACACAAGAGGAAGACAGGTCACATTGTATCCACAGTCAGCAGAGACAGACCTGACTGCAGCTCCCCCACCCCCACCCCCCACGCCCCCAGCCCGCCGCTCCTTTATGTTTTGTTTAGTTTGTATATTTGAGAGCACTTGCCTAGCGTGGGAAAGTTACTGGCTTGGTCTCTAACACAAGGGAGGGAGAGGGCAGAAGACCCCGTGGGGGCAAGGGAGTGGGCAGAGGTTCTTAGCTCCTTTGGTCACATTTTGTAGCTGTTGTTCTTATAATGGTCCTTTGCATTATCATCAGGCTTTGGGGCATCATTTCATCATCTGAAGCTTGTCATCAAAATGTGAGAGCTGAAGCTGGAGAGATGCCTTACAGGTTATAAAGGAGCATTCTGTTCATGCAGAGGACCGAAAATTAGCTCCCAGCATCCACAGGAGGTAGCTCATAACCACCTGCAACTCTAGCCGCAAAGGATCCGATGCCTTTTGACTCCCCTGTTACCTGCACTTCCGTGCAAATACTCACGCAGAGACACACATGCATACACATAATACAAGCAATTATTTTTAAAAGGAAAGGCTGTCGGTACAGCTCAGTAGTAGAACTTTTTCTAGCATGTGTGAGACCCTGGGTTTGATCCTCAACACCAAAAATTAAACCCTGCATCTTGTCACATAAGGTCATGCAAACCTTGAAAGGTAGAGGGAAGACAGAAGGATCAGAAGTTCAAGGTCACCCAAGTTCGAGGTCACAGTGAGTTGGAAGAAGATAAGTGAAAAAATAAATAATAAGCAAGGGAGCAACTAAACGTGGTTATCAGAATGTTTACATCAATTGATAGACTGGGAGTTTGACAAACAGCTGCCACCGGGTTTGGTCGCCAGTGTCTGCTCTGTTGGTCGCTCCTGATGCTTCACGGCTCGTCCTGGGCTCCACTTTCTCAGGACTGATGAGTCGCTGCCCCCGGAACTGAAGAGCTTTGCTACTTAATGAGAAATTAGAATGTGACCTGTGTGAGGATATGAGGTAACTTGAAAAGCACCAAAGAATCAAAACGGAGGCTAAATCCCAAGAAGAAGCGCTTGACAAGCTTTTAGAGACATGAAAGGAGCCAACTTTAAGCCCTGAGACAGGAGAGGCGATTTTGATCCTTCAGCTGGGAGTAGAGAAGGAGGAATATTAACTGTCCAGAGGCCTCACTTCTCGTTCATCTCATCTACCTGAAACGGACAAAATTGACTTTAAGTGGATGCTGCCGACAGGAGGGACATCGCCAGGAAACATCCGCGCAGCTGAGGCCGTTCCTCTTGCTCCACTTTCCGTCTCCGCCATCTTTGATTAACCTCACGTAATTCCCATACTCCCCTCTGCTAAACGTTATGACCTAAATACCTCAATTGTTACTGCTTTCTGAAGTGGGGCATAATGTTGTATATTCTAAGATGACAAAATGAGGTGCCAGGAACCAGCAGATGTTTGGCACAGGTGTTTTTAATCCCAAAACAATTACCACCACTCACAACAGCGAACAAGCTACTCTTACTCATAGATCATCCCACAAGATCTATGATTCCTATGCAGAGTTCCAGAAGGAAGCCGCTTGCTTCTTCCCTCTGATTCTCTTGCCTTCCTACACAGACTTAATGAAGACATCTGCCTGACAATAGTCAGCTCGTCAGATGAGACAAGAGGCGACCAAATCTGCCTTGTCATCTGCAAAAACAATAAGAATCCACAGAAAAGTTGTCAGGAATACAGAGGTTTGATCGCGCCCTCAGCCCATCCCGGGCTAATTATAGAAATAATGGATGGTGAATGGTTTTTACAATTCTCTTAATTTTGACATTCCCTCCTGAAAAACAAAAGAATCATTATTACTACTGAAACCCGTGAGCAGCATGCATAAAATGGACTTGATAGGGAGAGAAATTGCTTAAGAGAGGATAATTAAAATATGGGGCCTTCTAACCTATCTGAATGTTTGATCCAGTGTGCAGAAAATTCTGTGTGATAGAGAGGAGGGTGGGGTGGGGGTATTAAACATCGGGAAAGCAGAAGGGGGATTCCCCTAAAAGATTTGCAATGCAGTTAGCAGGGGTTCCACAATGTCCCACACTCACAGCTGTCACCCACTAGTTTACTCCCTGTTCAGGTCTCTTGTCTCTCTTCTCTCCTTTCTCCTTCTCTACATCACAAAAGCAAATTGATAGATAATAGATAGATAGATGAATAGATAGGTGATAAATAGATGAGTAGATCAGTGATAGATGATAGATGAATAGGTAGGTGATAGGTGATATATTGATAGGTGAATAGATTTGTGATAGATAGATATAGATATCTATATATCTGTAGACTTATAGATAATGTAAAGACAATGAGAAAACAAAGAAATAATCTCTTACACCCTCGTTGTTGTATATCTTATCATAAATTCTTATTGATTAGCATGTTATTTGGATTATTCTCACTATAAGTACCCGGTGGGCATCATTTGATGGGTGCATGCATGTGTTTGTGACATTCCCCTTAGATTCTACTACACTGTGCTATTTTAACAAAGAAGCAACTCAACCCAGGCCACCAGTTCCTTAGTGATTGTGGATCTTAATCGTGGCTTCAGTAGCTCAATGCCCACTGATTTCCTCCCTGTATACGCTCATGGTAAAAGCACAATTGCCTTGAGGAATAGAGGTGTCTATGTTCTATCTGCTTTTTCTGTTAGGCCTGAGTCAGAGGCGTGACTTATATTCACCCAACCAGGTTCTTTCTCCAGGGACTATGAATACCCAGTGAGTGACGCAAGATCAAGAGAACTTGTGGAGATGGTTTCCATGGCAACTGAGACAAGAGGTGCACTAAGTATTTTTGGTCGAGGGATGGTTGCCCTGTCTCCTCATTCTTGGGCCCACTAAATCCTCCATTGCTTCTCAGCCTTCCCCTTGGGCCTCTCAGCCCGTGGTCCCTACATTCAGAAACACCATCCCCACTTCCAGCCCTGCCAATGGTCAGTCTTCAATGCAAGGCAACAGTGACCAGTTTCTACCGATGCCAGTTGCAAACCTCTTCACAAAGGTAACTTGTCTAAAAGATAATTTGCAGCTATTCCAATTCCAGTAAAACTACACGTGAGAAGAAACCCTGACAATGTTACACGGCAGCGTGGGAAAATAGGCCACACACTTGGCTAAGAAACATATTTTTAGCTACTTTCTCTTTTAAATAATTCCAGTAGGGAATGGAGAGATGGCTCGGTGGTTAATAATGCTTGCTGTTCTTCCACAGGACCCAAGTTCAGTTCTCAGTACCTTTACAGAGTGGTTCACAGGCAGCCTGTAACTCAGCTCTGGGGGAATCAGATGCCCCTTTCTGACTTCCTCAGGCCCCTGCACACATAGCCTACACCTACACATATACACACACAGGTAGTCTTTAAAGAAGTCACACATGTTTTGTGAAAATGGGAACCAGTTTTGTTGTTTTTTTTTTTTTAAAGATAAAGGGAAGTATCTTAGTCAAGGTTCCTATTACTGTGATGAGCACCATGACCAAAGCAAGTTGGGGAGAAAAGAGTTTACTCGGGAGCTGGTGAGATGGCTCAGTGAGAGCACCCGACTGCTCTTCCGAAGGTCCGGAGTTCAAATCCCAGCAACCACATGGTGGCTCATAACTATCCATAACAAGATCTGACGCCCTCTTCTGGAGTGTCTGAAGACAGCTACAGTGTACTTACATATAATAAATAAATAAATCTTTAAAGATTTAAAAAAAAAGAGTTTACTCGGCTTCCACTTCCACATCACAGATCATCCCTGACAGAAGCCAGGACAAAATTCAAACAGAGCAGTAACCCAGAGGCAGGAGCTGACACAGAGGCCCTGGAGGAAGAGCTGCTTACTGGCTCACTCATTATGGCTTGCTCAGTCTGTTTTCTTATAGAACCTAGGACCAGCAGCTCAGGGGTGGCTCCACCTACGATGGAATGAGCCCTCCCACACCAGTCCCTAACTAATAAAGTAAGGCACAGTTAGCCTCCAGCCCAATCTTACAGAGGCATTTTCTCAACCGAGGCTTCCTCCCCTCTGGTGGCCCTAGCTTGTGTGTCAAGTTGACATAAAACTACCCAGTACAGGTAGTTTGTCATGTGAAATACCATCCCTCCACTTTATGACAGAGTTGGGGGAGATATTAATAGATAAAAGCACAGGCTTTAAATTTGGCACAGTGTAAAGATTTAAAATTCTAAAATGTCTCTGAATTAGAATGAGAGCTGTACAAAGGATCAGAGAAAAGGCAGTGGAGTGACAGAATGGGACACACAGACCTGCTATAGTGACTCCCAGTTCATCTTCTGCTGACAGGCAGCTGAGTCATGAAAGTCCCAGGGGATCCTAAAGGATAGACAGAGCCCCAAGGGTGAGAGAGGACACCCCAGGAACATAAGGCACAGCATGATAAGACCCTACTTGTTAGTACTCGCTATCAGCCTTCTGGAAACTTGCACCACAGGTCTCGGATTTTATTAAGAAATTACTCTTGATTCATATCTTTGCTTTTCATTTTTTCCTGTATCACAGGCACAAACTTAAAAGCCATAAATTCTGTGTTATAGGATTTTACTACACCAGGGACAGAATACAATGAGTGTGTATGTGTGTGTGTGTGTGTGTGTGTGTGTGTGTGTGTGTGTGAGAGAGAGAGAGAGAGAGAGAGAGAGAGAGAGAGAGAGAGAGAATACAGAAAAAAAACAGAGAAATGAATGGAAATCTAAGGCTAAACTACCTAAATTAAAGTTCATGGTAGCAAGAAATAAAAGCCCAGGGCGGTCTGAGAATCAGGCTCCAGGGATGTAGTTCATCCAGGGATGTAGTTCAGCTAGTAGAGGGGTTTGGTTAGCATGGCTGAAGCCCAGCTCTCAGCACCATGTGAACTGTGTGTGCGCGTGTGGTGGTACACGTCTGTAATGGCAGCTCTCTGAAGATGGAGGCATGAAAATCAAGAAGTTCAATGTCAGCCCTGGCTACATAGCAAGTTCGAGGCTAGCTTAGACACATAAGGTTCTGTTCCCTCTCCACCCCCCAAAAAACATATTAATTGAGTAAATGAGAAGTGATACCTACATAATGATTATTGAAAACTGAAGAAAAAAAAATCCAAGAATTCCGGCATGAGAACTGGGGGGTGGGGTGGGGGGGAGCACTTGCAGATAAAGAAGCAGCAGCAAAAAACCAGTGGGGTGATGAGCACTTAGAGAGCTCACAGGCTTCAATACAAATAAAAAGTGTTTTAAAGACCTCTGTGCACATAGATACCACACGTCAAGAAAACTTCTGGTAAAGAGAAGGCATTTGGATTGGTTTACGTACCACATGTTATTATAGCATTAATCATACTTTCTGGCTTTTTTTTTTTTTTAAACAAAACACATTCGTTGCTAAATTTGCTGAAGCATCAAAAAGCATTTGGAAGATGCCAACAGTCTATTCCGATGGTTCATCGCAAGTCAATTATTTTTGGAGAACAAGCATGTCTGTTTGTATGACGAAAATTGCAAAGTCAGGGATGTGCAGGGTCATTAGTATGCACACAGGCACACACACACACACACAGTCAGAGTGCTTGACCAACCTGGAATAAACAAGAGAGGGGAAGGCCAGGGGCTGCAGAGACTGCTCTGAAATGGCAAGCAGAGCTGCTCATCCAGGGCACCTGAGTCCCGTTCCACTCACCTGCACGACTGCTCACCACCACCTCTAACTCCAGCTCCAGGGGAACAGTTGAAGGTGAAAGGGCTCAGTGGTTAAAGGGGCTTGCCACCCATCCTGATGGCTGAATTCAATCCCAGGACCCACGTGGTAGAAGGATCAAATGGGCAACTTGCACACATACATCCAATAAATACATGTGTTTTTTTTTAAATAAATCATTTTTAAAAGGAAGAACAGATACAGGTACATGCCTTTAAATCCAGTACCCAAGCTGCAGAGACAGGTGAGTTCAAAGCTAGCCTGGTTTACAAAGCAAGTTCTAGGCCCATCAGGGGAGACATAAAGAGACTCAAAAGAAAAGGAGGAAAAGAAATAAGAAGAGGAGGAGGAGGGTCCAAATGCATCCTAGACAATATCTACACTTGTGTGTGTGTGTGTGTGTGTGTGTGTGTGTGTGTGTGTGTGTGTACTAGAGTACAGTATCCTTAGCGGCCAGAAGAGAGTGTCTGTCAGATCCCCCAAAGCACTTGTAAGGGACTTTATGTCCAAATTCAGATTCTCTGCAAGAGCAAAAGGTGCTCTTAACTACTGGTTCACTTCTCTACCTGCATCTGGCTTTTTTTTTTTTAAATGATGTATTTCATCATCCTACCCAACAAGAGAAAACACTGTTGTGGCTAAAAGTGACACGTTACCACAGGCTCTTGCGTTTGAACACTCTACCTGGTGGCACTGTTTCAGAAGGTTGTGAGCCTTTAGGAGGTGGAGTCTCACTAGAAAAAGTGAGATGGTGGAGGAAGGCACCTTGAAGTTCTGTACTCCAGACCCACTTCCTGTCTCCCCTCTTTTTTTTTTTTTTTTTTTTTTTTTTTGGTTTTTCGAGACAGGGTTTCTCTGTGTATCCCTGGCTGTCCTGGAACTCACTTTGTAGACCAGGCTG
>NC_034591.1:155145597-155186177 GCF_900095145.1 Mus pahari
TCCCTGGCTGTCCTGGAACTCACTTTGTAGACCAGGCTGTCCTCGAACTCAGAAATCCGCCTGCCTCTGCCTCCTGAGTGCTGGGATTAAAGGCGTGCGCCACCACGCCCAGCTCCTGTCTCCTCTCTGCTTCCTGATTTTAGTCTCAAGTGTACTCAACCACTTCCTGTTCCTGCTGCCATACCTACCCTGTTGTGATGGGTTGTGTTCCTTCTCAAACTGTAAATCCAAACAGACCCCTCCTCAAATTGCTTTTGTCAAGTACTTTGTCATAGCAGAGAGAAAAATAACCACAGCCATTGGGATGAAATAAGCAAGGCTTCATAGTGGAGTTCAGCTCTGTCATCCGCTAGGAATATGACCTCAAAGAGTTGCTTAGCCACTTTAATCTTTGGTGCTTTCCTGAACAAATGAAGTAAATGTCTACTTGGTGAGCACTGCGTGTGACTGTAATATAAATATGGTTAATAATAAGGTCTGAGGAGATACCTCAGTTGATTAAGTGCCTGCCTTGCAATTACAAGGTCCTGAGTTCAATCCCCAGAACTGACATAAAAATTGTAGGAAGGGTGGCATGCCCCAGTGTTAGGACATACAGACAGCCTCAACTGCCTGCCTCGTTGTTAAGTTACAGGCTATGGAGAAACCTTGTCTCAGAACTCAACAGCTAAGAACAACTGCTGTTCTTGAAATGGACCCAAGTTCAATTCCCAGCACCCATGTCAGGCAGCTCACAACTGCCTGTACCTCCAACTTCTGTGGGTGAGGCTGAGGCCTCAGGTCTCTGTGGGCAATCTGCACTCACCCACAGAAAGCATGTGGGCACCTGAGCAATGGCACGCACTGGCGTCTGGGATGCCTGTTGTATTAGATGCTTTCCTGCTGATGTGCTAAACCACCATAAGCAAAGCACCATACAGAAGGCACGCGTGCTACAGTGCCAGGGCGTAAGACTCCATCGTGGTGGGCAAGCTTGGCTGCAAGTTGGCAGAAGCAGGAAGCTGGGAGCTCACATTGTCAACCATCAGCCCAGAGGAAAGACAGCATGGAACAAGGCCTAAGCTTTCAAATCCTGTCCTAGTGACATACTTCCTCCCAGGCTGCGCCTCCTGAGCCTCCCGGACAGTGCTACCAACTGAGGACCAAGTGTTCAATAACCAGAACCCATGGGGGCCACTGCTCATTTAAAACATCACACCTGAGCATACACAAACACACACACACATGATTATGTGCACACCCAGACATATACACACACTCCATGAAACTACACAAGACGTTTAATGCCAGAGTTGGGTTTTCATATCTGTACCTATGCGTGGAGACTTCAGGGCTCCCATTTAGTACTGGCTTTCTTCCTCTGTTTTACCACCAATGACCACTCTGCCATCTTAGAGTAAAGCCCGAGATTTCCATCTTAGAATAAAACGTTTGGCTAAGGAGTGGTCTGCCAGTCTTTTACACCAGATGCATATGTTCATTAAGTACTCTGTTGGTATTAATGGGGGTTGGAAAGACTAGCAGGGGCTACAACCCACTTCAAAACTGAAGGCTTAAACGAATCGTCCACAGAAGGGGTAAGGGAGAAAGAAACCTGGGGCTGGGGATGTGTTTCAGCAGCAGTACATGGAACCAGCACTGAAGGAGGAGGAACAGCTCACCCTGGGCCACAGAGTGAGTTAAAGTCGGCCTGGATCACAGAGACCTATTTAAGGAAGAAAGAGAGAAAAGCAAAGGGGAGAGAACCTGGAGACGCGGAAACAAATGTGATTGCCATAATGGTTACATCCCAGGGTCTATCATAGACAGTTTGCAAAACGTGATGCTAGTGCAGGTTGCTGGGGGAAGTGAGAAGTCATGGGTGGGTTTACTCAGAGGTGAACCCCCTTGTTCGACAGATGGATCTGTCAGGCAAATAAACAAAACAAACAAACAAACAAAACATGCAGCAGGCACAGCAGTGTCATGACTGTGGGGGAGGGGTGGTTAACTGGTTACTTTTTTTTTTTTTTTTTTTTTTTTTTTTTTTTTTTTTTTTTTTTTTTTTTTTTTTTTTTTTTTTTGGGTTTAAAGTACGCTCCATGCGAGGGAATTCACTCTTGTCTGGGAACCTTGTCAGAAGCCTGCAGCTAGGGAGGTTGTGGGCCTGAGAGGGTATCCACTACTGTAGCCTGTTAAACAGGCATGCTGTCTCCTGACCTCCTAAATGTTGGTCCTGCTTCTCTCGGCCTTGCTCAGAGGAACCCCTTTTTACAGTGCAGAGACCCCAAGGGGTCACAGTGCTGAGTGTAAGTGATCTTTCAGTGTTCAACCCCAAATGAGACTACTGTGTCTACACCCCAGCCCATGCCCAAGGCTCAGGAAACACCGTAGAAAAGGAGATGGACAGAACTTAAGCTTCCAGAGGATGGGGAGAAGAGCTGTGAAGTGTCTTCAGGTCTTGGCATGGCCCCGCACTCCTGAAGGCACAGCAGCAGTGGTCACGGCATGCGGCAAGCGTGCTCAGGCCAGTCAGTCTCCCTGCAGGGACAGGGAGGGGCTCATGTGGCTCCACCCCTAACTGAGGAGCTAGGGCAGTTGAGGGGTGCTGGAAGAAGGAAGCCAGCTTTCTCTACAGTGTAGCTGCTCATAGGTCGTCCGTGTGTGTGCAGATAGTACTCACTGAACTCAGGGAGAGGGGCGGGGGAGGGGAAGTGGGGTGGGCAGGTGGTGAGGGGAGTTCATAAGGAGGAGCAAGCAGGAAGGAGGAGCTGAGAGTGGGCATGCTGAAGATACATTATAGAAACATATGAAATTGTCAAGGAATTAATACAATGTTTTAATAACTATAATAAGGTAGGCAAGAAAGGCTTCGTGAGTAGGCAAAGGTGCCTGAGTTCAATCCCTAGGACCCACACGCAGGAAGGAGAGAACCATCTCCTGAAAGTTGCCCTCTAGCCTATACACACACATATACGCAAACACGTACACAGACATTCACATATCCACACATACATATCCACACAGACAAATTTACACATGTACACATGCACATGTAGAAATATACACATAAACATATACACACATATATATACACTCATATATAAATATATGCACATATATACACAGACACACACACATATACAGATATACACATATACATATCATGGCAAGTTCATGCCTGCATATATGCAGGTACACATAATAAATAAATAAATAAATAAATAAATAAATAAAATACAAATTTTAAAGCAATAATAACATTGAGAGGGGCACAGAGAAAAATCCATTCAACGTTCAACAATTGTGCGTATGCAAAAAGCTATGATGGAGGACTGTGATATCTTCTATTAAAATTCAGGCCTTCGTGATACATCTTTATTTATCCCTACCCCTAGTCTCATGAGTCTCGGCTGTCACATTATAATCCACCCTCAGTTTATCTGCACACGTGTGTCACTGAAGTGTGTAGGGAACAGGTATAGCTCCATTATCTTGTGATTACAGATAGAGCAATGAAAGCAGAGACAGATAAAGCAATTTCTCTGTGGCCTCACTCCCTGGAGGAGGTTGAGCGAGAAGCAGATGCAGTCTGTAATAGATACCTCTTCTGTCAGATAAGAACACCACCCTCCCACCTCAGCTGGGACCTGCCTCTTTCCCAACCCTGAGTGCCTGCTGATGGAAAGCTGGGAGGGATCCTACTGAGAGAAAAGAAAATGAGTACTTCAGTCTCCAGCCACCACTGAGGATGATTATTGTGGATTTGGAGGCTGGCGGATGAGCCCAGACTTGAGGCGGAGGTTCAAGGTGGTTTTCATGTCTATTAGACGAACATGTCTATATTTATAAGGAGAGCCAGAAGCTTCTTCAGACAGTTTCCATGCTAGCCTTGTAGAGCAAAGAGCCTCTGCAACTTGGACTTGTGTCAATGTATTATTGACCAAATCAGAACCACACCATGGGCCACGCCTTAGGAAGAGGGCCACTCCTTAAGGTAAAACTGGAGGACTGGGGACTCGGGCTGCCAGCCAGCACCTGAGGCAAGACTTTCGCTTTGTTTCTTCATCAGCCTTTAGTTTCTTTCATTTCGAAAGCCATTGTTTAGAAGAAAGCAAGGCCACATATTTCCACCCAAGGGTTAGTAAACAGGGCTGGTATTGTTATTTTTGTTTATAAAATCTGCTTCCTTGTTTCTGGAGAGAAAGAACAGAAAAGGAACAGGAGACACCTGTCAAAGGGAAGTGTTTAAACAAAAGGATTGGGGTGGCCCAGAAAGCTGAGATCAACCTTTTTTTATTATTGTTTAGACTGTGACAACTGTGACAAATGTGAATTTAGGTGAGAGAAATGAGATTCAAAAGAATTGTGCATGCCTTTAATCCCAGCACTCGGGAGGCAGAGGCAGGCGGATTTCTGAGTTCAAGGCCGGCCTGGTCTACAAAGTGAGTTCCAGGACAGCCAGGGCTACACAGAGAAACCCTGTCTCGAAAAAACCAAAAACAAACAAACAAACAAAAAATTGTGACTCACTTACATCAAAACCTTCATCTGACACTTAAAGAAAACTTTTAAGGCCAGGGGTGGTGGCGCAAGGTTTTATTCCCGACATTTAGTAGGCAGAGGCAGGAGGGCCTCTTGAGTTTGAAGCTGACTCTGCATAGTAAATTACAGGACAGCGAGAGCTACACAGAGAAGCCCTGTCTTAAAACAAACAACCAAACCAAACAACAACAAACTTTTACCTTTTTCTTTGGGGTGTGTGTGTGTGTGTGTGTGTGTGTGTGTGTACATGTATGAGTGTGTGCACACATACCACGTCACACTTGTGGAAGTCAGAGTGCCACCTTTCCACTATGTGGGTTCTTGTTACTGAATTCAGGCTATCAGACTTGGTGACAAGCACCTCTACCCACAGAAGAGGATTTTAACAGTTGGAATAAAAAGACAGAAGTCAATAAGAACAGAGAAACTTCAAATAACAAGATAGCAAGCCTGACCTTTTCCAGGACTCGCAGTATATTTACAAGAATTGGTCTCTTAAGAAATTAGAAAAAAAAAGAACAGGAAATTAAATTACAAAAAAAACCTTCAACTGAGGAAATATTAAAGTCAAGAGGAGAAACTGTGGCCTCTGTTACATATCCTCATGCTTCTGTTGTCTTACTTTTAACAACTCTTTCAAAGTCTAAAAACCATTCTTAGTTTATTGGCCCCTACAAAAACAGGCCATGGGCAAGATTTTCCCCAAGAACTATCACATTCCAACTTCCGTTCAGATCACAAGGCCATTCTCCTGATCATAAGAAGATACTGAAAAGAATTATGCCAATACATTTTGACTTTTAGGCGACACAGATAAAAATACAAGTCATCAAGGCTACTACAAGAGCAGGTGATCTAAATGATCTATTAAAGAAACTGCTCTCTCAATTTAATTCCTTCCCACAGAGAAAATGACGGCCCAGATGGCTTTGCTGGTGACCCCACCAAAATGTTTAAACAGACTTTTCTAAGGAGCAGCAGATCAGGGACAATTTCTCATCGTTTCTGAGTGAACTTCATAACCTTGATAAGAAAACATGACAGAAACATTATGGGGAGGATGAAGTCTATGACAGACCTCTCAGAGTACAGGCTGAAAAATCGTAAACAAAGCCCTAACAAATCAAATTTAGAAAATATAAAACACCTGACCATTCCAGGAGCTCAAAACTGGTTAAGATAAAAACAAAAAATAAATCAAACAATTTGTTATATTAAGGGCATAAAGGAGATGCCATGCGATGATCAAAAGAAATGGAGAAAATGCTGTGAGGCTGTTTGCTACGATGCTCGCTCGCCACCAAGTCTAGGCAGACTTGGAATGCAGACAGAGCTGTTGATTTTGACAGGGAATCAACACAGCAACAAATGGCTGGACACTTCCCTAAGGAGATCAGCAACAAGTCTGCCTTTAATGAGTGCTGCATTTAATATAAGAGTGAAGGTCTCAAGCCGGGCGTGGTGGCACACGCCTTTAATCCCAGCACTTGGGAGGCAGAGGCAGGCAGATTTCTGAGTTCGAGGCCAGCCTGGTCTACAGAGTGAGTTCCAGGACAGCCAGGGCTATACAGAGAAACCCTGTCTCGAAAAACAAAAACAAAACAAAACAAACAAAAAAGAATGAAGGTCTCAGCCAGAGTGGAAGGGAACCTGTTAATGCAGAAAAGGAGAAAAGAAGAAAGGAAGAAAGGAAGGAAGGAAGGAAGGAAGGAAGGAAGGAAGGAAGGAAGGAAATGGGGAGGGACCTATCTGTAGAAACAGGAAAAAAAGTAAAACTCAATGATATATGTGTTTGTTCACAGAAATTGTAAAAGAATGACATGCTGTTAGCTTTCACAAAAAAGTTCAGCAACTACCTTAGTTAGGATTTCATTGCTGTGAAGAGACACCATGACCATGGCAACTCCTATAAAGGAAAACATTTAACTGGTGTTGGCTTACAGTTTCAGAGGTTCAGTCCATTATCATCACAGTGCAAAGCAGGGTAGCACACAGGCCAACATGGTGTTGGAAAAAGAGCTCAGGGTTCTACATCTCTATCCACAGAGAACAGAAGAAGATTATGTGCCACACTGGCCATGGCTTGAGCATAGAAGACCTCAAAGCCCACCCCCAACTGTGACCCATTTCCTCCAACAAGGCCACACCTCCTAATAGTACCACTCCCTATGGGACAAGCATTCAAACACATGAGTCTGTGAGGGCTAAGCCTATTCAACCAGCACAGAGGGGTCACTTCATGAAAACACAAATGAACACATTTATATTCTTTAACACTCATTTATTTAGTGTGTGTGTGTGTGTGTGTGTGCATACGTAGACTTTATAAACAGCTCGCAGGAAGCTGTTTTCTCTTTTTAACTACCATGTGGGTTCCAGGGTTGAACTCAAGTTGACAGAATGGGACCAAGAGCCTCTACACACTGAAGAACCTCACCAGCTCACAGATGATTTTTTTTTCCTCCTCCAGAGGATGAACCATTCTCCTGAGCTCTTCTCCAACTCCCAGATATTCCAACAATAAACAGAAAAATTAAGAATTTAGATGGTGCCATCCAAAACACAAAACTATCATTATATACTAAATAAAACAAAAAATAGATAAGATCTTTATAAGGAAAAATAAATTATAATGGAGAGGCATGAAGAAGACTAGAAAGAAGGCTGAGTTCTGGGATGCAGAGGCAGGAGGAGCTCTGAGTTCCAGACAAGACTGGTCTACATAATGAGTTCCAGAACAGCCAGAGGCTCTGCCTCAAAAAAGGGAAGAAAGGAAACACCCCATATTTATGTTTATGAGTTTAAAGACTCAATAATGTCAAAGTGAAATTTTCTTCAAACTGTTCTATACAGTCAATGTAATCCCAGGTCAAATCCTAGCCTATAGTGAATTAATTCCCTTATTATATATGTGAGCTACATATATAACGATGATGTATTAGATTGTGTATGTTTCCGATGCAATGCTGATCATAAAATGAAAATTTCTTAAAATTTGATGGTAAATAAGGAAAATAACCCAAATCCAGTGAGGACGCTATTTGATTATTTATCTGTTTGGGTTTTTTTTTTTTTTTTTCATTCATTTATTTACAGACAAGGTTTCCCTACGTAGCTGGCCTCCAACTCATGCTCCCCTTGCCTTAGGCTCCCGGATGCTGGGATACACATCCGTGCATGTGAGAAGGATCTCTCAAAAGGCCTCATGAGGATCGGCGCTCCACACAGCACTGAAAGACCCTCTATGTGCCAGCGATTAAGACAACAAAACCAAAACTCCAGGAATAGACGTGTGTGTGTGTGTGTGTGTGTGTGTGTGTGTGTGTGTGTGTGTGTGTGTATGTGTTTGAATTATGACTAAAACTGCACATTAGGGGAAGCAAAACTTTACAGTAAATGCTGTTGGCAGTGTTAGCTACCATTCACAAGGTATTTTATTTAAAAGAGGAACCCAAGCCTAATCGCACACTGTTCTCGGAAACCAAGTCCAGTTGGACTCGGCAGGAGAGGAATGGAAAGTTTCTGAAAGACAAAGCTTTGAGGCTTCTGAAAGATAAGTGAGCAAAAAAGAGTTCACAAGCACAATCCTAAAACAATAGCCGGACAGCGTGTCAACATTAAGTGTACTAGACATCCTCAGAAAAGTAAAAGGCGATTCAGAGAGGGAGGAGGCAGCATTTTAACACATGCGCACAACCCTGAAAGTCCAACAAGGATAATAGGTTGAAGCCAATCCGGAAAATAGGTGTGAGACCCGAACAGCAACTTTACAAAAAAAAAAAAAAAAATGATCTCCAAAACACCAGTGAACAGATGATGGGGCGAGGTGCTTGCTGGGTCGCTAGACACACGGGGAATGTGAACGGCGAGAAAATACCACAATTTAAAATACCCATAAGAGCTGTTGTGTGAGTGATGTGAATCTAGGATGTATAGTTTCCGTATGACGAATAAAAGGCTAATTATAAAAATTGGTCCAATAACCTAAACTCTTGCAGAGGATCTGAGTTCGGTTCCCAGTACCCATGTTGAGCATCTCACAATCATCTATAACTCTAGCTCCAGGTGCTGACACACCACCCTCTTAGGCACCTCACACGCCAGGCATTCTCAGTCTCTCTCTGTCTGTCTGTCTCTCTCTGTCTCTCTGTCTGTCTGTCTGTCTGTCTCTCTCTCTGTCCCTCTCTCTGTCTCTCTCTCTTTCTCTATTCCCCCCGCCCTTCCCTCCTCTCTCCCACATACACACACATCAATTTTTTAAAAAATGTAAATACTTCTTTAAAAATTAAAATTTAAATAGCACCAGGTGCTACAATAGTAACAGAAAATAAATAAAAGCAAGACTGATAATACCTGTCAATGAGGTAACTATAGAGCAGCAGAAACTCTCACTGTCACACAAAATTAGTATACCAGAAGCTGAGCCCACATGGTGCTTTATACCTATAGAGGCAGCACAGAGGAGACTGAGGCAGGAGAATTGCTGTTAGTTCCAGGCAGCCTGAGCTAGAGAGTGAGACTAATGACAATAATAATAATAATAATAGCAGTAATAATAACAACAACAGTAGTAGTAGTAGTACAGTTGCTTGGAAAACAGTTTGGTAATGCCTAGTCTACGGAGATGACTAACCACTCAGGTATAGATGTCCACCACTGTGTGCACATGTACATCAAGAGACACATTTGGCTTTTGCCTTGGTCTTGACTTGGGTTATTGGTATATTTGTTTTCCTACAGTGCTGTGTTTTGGACACAGGGACTTCCTTACCACATGCTAAGCCGGTGCTCAGCTGAACCACTCTTCCAACCCTGAAGAGAGAGCTCTTGGATTATTTGGTTATTTGCTTTACTCTTAGATTGAAACACCCAGGTACCCATTAACAATAAATTAAGAAAATGAACTGGAGACCCATTTATAATGGAAGATTTTAACCAGTGTGGAAGAAAACAAAACAAAACAAAACAAAACTTCATTAGAGATCTAGATAAATTTGGCAAATACATCGAGCATAGAAGCCAATCATGAAAGTATTCACACTGCATGATCTCGTTTACTATAAAATTCAAAGCAGGAAAATATTTAACTGCAGAGTTTGCCAATGTGTGTCTAGTGTTAAAACTCTAAAGCAAACAAAGAGATGGCTCCAGTTATCTCTTAGGGGAGATGAAGGGAAGAGGAGAGTGTTTGGGATGCAGGCGGGATTGGGATGCAGGGGTAGCTGTACCAGGCTTTATTTAGGCAAGATTTATTTGTTTTGTACATCTTGCATATATTTTAATTGCAAAGCTTAAAATATGACATAAACCAGTTGGTGGTGTTCAGAGGCATGCTACTTCTAGCAAATGGCCTGCTAAACTCAGCCCTTTCCTTTTGCACGGGTGACTCGGCATTCTTGGCTAAAGCTTTCGTCGCAGACTTCAGACTTTTGTGCAAAGCAAATTGTAAGGGTTTCAAAAGAGGAAGAAGAGCAAACATTTCAAACCACGTGTAGTTTTAATTAACACTTCCTAAGTAGAGAACATACATCAGCTGCTCCACTTGTGTGTCTCCTGGGGACTCCATGGGAGATCGCTGCTTTGCAAGGACACCTTCGGAGTGCACATTCAACACAGTGAGGCCCTTCAGCTGAGAGTCTGCCCTGTGGCAGCCACAGCTAGAGGACACCCTGAGACTCAGGAAGTTATCATGGGACTACTGGGCCTCTTGCCATCCTCAAAATATGGGGGCTAGAGAGATGGGTCAATGGTTAAAGTGCTTGCTCTGCAGGGGTAAAGACTTGGGGGTTGTATATTCAGAACCCATTTAAATGCTGGGTGGGCAGGAGGCAGGGTGTTCTTGTAATTCCACTCTCAGAAGGTAGACACACTGGCTTCGGAGACTAGGCCTTCACACCCACATAGAGACAGCTCTAGAATAACAATAAAGAAATACACATCCATCTGCTCTCATGAAAGTGGAAGATACCAAGGAAGCTCCAAGAATTCAGGTATGACCTTTACGGGTTTTTATTTGTTTGTTTGTTTGTTTGTTTTTGGTTTGCTTTGCTTTCAGTTAGTTGGTTAGTTAGTTAGTTTGTTTAGGGTTTTTTCCCCCCTGTGGGTTTGTTTGTTTTTAATCTGTGAACCAGGAAGGCATCGTGCAAATATAGAGGTCCTCTAGATTTGACTGAGAGACCCTGATTCAATAAACGAAAGGATGATCGCCAACATCAACTTCATGTCTCTTCATGCCTACACACACAAATGTTTTCCCATAGGCAAGACAGACAAACAGGCATGGAAAACAGAAAATAAAATCAAAGAGCAAGCACATGGAGCTGGAACTCTGGTGAAATAATTCTGGTTTTGTTAAGTTTGTTTGTTTGTTTGTTTTTTTAAGGCCAAGGTCTTTCATATCCTAGGATGGCCTCAGACTCATTATGCAATGGAGATGATCTTGAACTCCCGATTTTCCAGCTTTTGCCTACAGAAACTGCTAGGTTCTTAGGTGTGTTCTGCCAAGTCTAGTTTTAGGCCTTGCTGGGGATTGACTCCAGGACCTCTTGCATGCTGAGCAAAGATTCAAGGGGAAATAAAAGGGAATGTTTTAATTTTATTGTTCTGTAATATGCATTTATTGTGTTGTGGGGAAGGAGGCAAGCTTGTGTGTAAGGAATTAGCCCTCTCCTTCCACCATGTCCAGGGATCGAACTCAGATCATCAGACTTGATGGGAAGAGCTTTTACTCATGGAACTGTCTGGCCAGCCCTGTGGCTGAAACTCACAAAGGTTCAAAACCCATGCCCTGTCTTCTCAGCAGGGTGCCTTCCCAGTTCACTGACCTCAGACAGAAGGAATGCAGGTCACACCTGCATACTTGAGGCTTAATTGATTTTTTCAGTTTTAATCATACTAGATGGATGTTTATCCCCTATTCATGCATACTATGTGTCTGTGAAAGTATATTTATACTAATAGAGAAAGAGAGAGACCTGTGTGCAGCAAAAGATGTCAAGCCAATGCAATTTTTTTTATTAGCTTATTCTTTATCGGTGTGGGTGTTTCACTTGTATGTCTTTGTACTATGTGTATGCCTGGTAGCAATGGAGGCCAGATGATGGCAATGGATTCCCAAAAACTGGAGTTACAAACGGTTGTGAGCCTCCGTGTGGGTGCTGGGAAGCAAACTTGAGTCCTCTGGAAGGTGAAGGTCATCTATGGCTCTTAACCATTAAGCCATCTCTGCAGCATTACCAATGGCAACATGGATGTGCTTTTCACAACTGAGTCATGGGTTTTCTAAGAAAAGATGACCTCGGGCTGGTGAGATGGCTCAGTGGGTAAGAGCACCCAACTGCTCTTCCGAAGGTCCGGAGTTCAAATCCCAGCAACCACATGGTGGCTCACAACCATCCGTAACAAGATCTGACACCCTCTTCTGGAGTGTCTGAAGACAGCTACAGTGTACTTACATATAATAAATAAGTAAATAAATCTTTAAAAAAAAAAAAAAAAAAAAAGATGACCTCCTTTCTTTTCTTTTCTTTTCTTTGGGGGGGGGGGTATTTCGAGACAGGGTTTCTCTGTGTAGTCCTGGCTGTCCTGGAACTCACTTTGTAGACCAGGCTGGCCTTGAACTCAGAAATCTGCCTGCCTCTGCCTCCCAAGTGCTGGGATTAAAGGCGTGTGCCACCACACCCGGCTAGACCTCCTTTCTTGTTGTAGTACATGCTAGCTTCTGAGATGAACCTTACGGTTGTGTTGCTTGTCCCATAGGGAGTGGCATCGTTAGAAGGTGTGGTCTTGTTGGAGGAAGTGTGTCACTGTGGGGGTAGGCTTTGGAGGTCTCCTGCTGTGTTTGGGCTCCACCCAGGGCAGAAGAGAGTTTCCTCTTAGCTACCTGCGGATGCCAGTCTCTCAACTTCTTCTCCAGCACCATGTCTGCCTGGACGCTGCCAGGCTTCCTGCCATGATGATAATGGACTGAACTTCTGAAACTGTCAGCCAGCTACAATTAAATATTGTCCCTTATAATAGTTAGGACATGGTGTCTCTTCACAGCAATGAAACCCTAACTAAGACACATCTAATAGTTGAGGGACCAGCCTATGTCTCGATGCTAGATAGAACAGCATTTTAAAATAAGCTAAACACTAGAGGGTTTCCTAATGAAGATATTTTTCAGACTAGAGAAGCCTCCTGGGGAAAAACCATTTGAATGGACATAGTTTGACACACTTGAATCATAAAGCCTTCAAGCCCTCCATGAAGAAACATTCTCTGAAGAACTCATGAGAAAATGAGCTGGATGTGTAAAAGAGCTTTTCTGTGAAGACATGAACACAGGAGTCAAAGCTAATGCTGAATAAGTGCCATTTTAAATGGAAAGTGGCCATATTATAACCCAGTTCCTTCTTCTATGGAGAAGAGTGTGAATGAGTGGGCCAGCTGAAAATTAATAAAGCAGTCCATTCCTCACAGGCCCACCTAATTCTGTGAGGTTTTACTTAAGAACCACATGCTTCGATGCTCGTTTTCTTTGAACCATTTTTAAAAATGTTATCAGCCCCCAGGTCGTCCAACCCCCTTCCTCTAACAAATCAGCCTGTCACAGAAAAGAGAAGCTCTGAATGAACCCAGCTTTGAATTTCAAGTGCTTCAATTTAATTCTGCCATTTTGAGGTGAGATGAATTTGGCAGTGACCTTCTCATGCTTTCCCACTGTGGTGCTGGCCCAGCATAACCTTAATTAAGCATAGAAAAATCCCTGAACATAAGTCACTTATTGGGAATCATCGGCTCCCCTGTGGTAGAAAGACTTCTCTTCAGGAAACCTTTACTTAGCAGAACAATTACCATATTCTGTAAACCTATTGATTTCTCCTCTTTGTGGAGATGGCAAATGCAAACAGAACTACATTTTTACTCATTTCATCTTCTAGAACCTTTGCTCGATGACCTCAATGTTTTATCCCTTGTGCATGAAGGAAAGGCTATCTCCAGGGTTTACCACAACGGTTACTGATAGATACAATCCTGATGAGTGAAAAATTGGGAGTTCCCTTTACTTTAGTATGTATGAATGTATGAATGTATGTATGTATGAATGTATGTATGTATGAATGTATGTTTATATGAATGTATGTATGAATGTTTGTATGAATGTGTGTATGAATGTATGTGTGTATGAATGTATATATGTATGTATGTATGTTTGTATGAATGTATATATGTATGTATGAATGTATGAATGTATGAATGTATGAATGTATATATGTATGTATGAATGTATATATGTATGTATGAATTTATGTATGAATGTATGTATAAATGAATGTATGTATGTATGTATGTCTCTCTCCCCCACCCCTCTGTATGTGTGTATGTGTGTGTGTGTGTGTGTGTCTGTGTGTGTGTATGTGTGTGTGTGTGTGTAGTTAGTTTTGGGCCCACTATCTTTCTTCTTCTTGGTAATTGCTGGCATTCGACAGCCATTGTATTGGTTACTTATAACATATGACTAATTGACTTAAAGTTGGGGAAATAATGAGCAGGTTCCTAAGATAATGTAATATAATTATAATCCACTTCATAAACCTGAAGCAAAAGCCTGAGTGAGGAGAATGTGAGGGAAAGACGGCTGAGCCAACGAAACATGCAGTGAGTGTGGCACATTGGAAATACTTCTAGAACTACTTGAATGTTAGTTCCTCACAGAAGGTAAGTGAAGATGGCTGAGACGGATGGAGATCAGCCTTTATCCGTGTGAGGCGTCCAGGCTGCAGACCAGACACCTGAAACCCAAACTCCTGAAGTTCACACAGACCCACGTGGGCCCAAATTTGTATTTCCAACAGGACAGGTGCCATTTGCATCTTGGATGTTCTTATCCCCAGCACTCCAGTTATGGAGATGCATGTGCATCCTTTTAGATGTGTGCTGTGAGTTCAAATGAGTTCTACAACCGTTACTGCAACACAATTCCTTTGAGTTGCCTCACCTGGGGGAAGGGGAAGGAAGTCAATGAAACTCTGCCACTTAGAGCCATTCATTAACTATGGTTTAACAATGGTGCAGGACATAGTGCAGGGGGACAAAGAAGTCTTCGGATGACAGGCAGCGAGACCAAGTACAACACTACTGAATTACTTCGTTTATTTTTTTGAGATAGGTCTCTCTCAGTTGTCCAGCCCGACCCTCAAGTCAGTCTGTGACCCAGGCAAGCCTTAACCCAGCAATCCTACTGCCTCAATCTCCAGATATGTTTTCTTTCTCCTTAGGGAGTGATACCCAGATGAACTGTAGAAGCACAATGGGAGACAAGTCATGGGACACGCAGAGGAAGAGTGGTGGCGCGCGCCTCTTATCCCAAGACTCAGGAGGCAGAGTAAGATCCTGCCTCAAAAAGAGGAAGCTTAAAACTATAACTCCCAGAAAACCAAAAAAAAAAAAAACAAAACAAAACAAAACTATAACTCCAGTCCCAGGAGATCTGATGCCCTCTTCTCAGATGCCCTGGCACTAGGCATTGTAGGGCAGCGGGCGTGGGGAATAAAGGGAGCGGGAGAAACGGAGTGGGAGAAAATCCGCTCCCGCCAGAGTTCTGCCAGAGTTCTGGCGCTCTGTGTGGGCAGACATGGGAGGATTGCTGTGTGCTTCCCACGCAGCCCCTTGTGGGTATCTGGCTGTGGGAAACCATGGAGCCCTGGTTTTACTCTGTAGACCAGGCTGGCCGCCAGGGGGTGAACAAGGGGCAGTCCAACGTCTCTCTGGGCCTCACTGAGGCCAGAAATAACAGGTTCTCAGTCTTGGGCATCCCAGACACCGCTGGACACTGCACAAGAGCTGAGAACAAATTGGCTTGGCCATCCCCAGGGCTGAAGGGAGGAGAGGACAGGGAGAGAGTGGGCACTAGGTGGTTTCCACGAGGGCGAGAGTCCTTCATCCAGTCAGTGACTGGAGCGCAGGAAGGTCTTCTGGTGGGAAGTTAGACGCGGCTCTTTAGGGGAAATCCTATTCCATCATGGTGGGCCTTGATGAGAAGAGAGGGTCTATGGTTTTAGAACTTTATTGTAGAAAGGCAGGAAGAAAGAGAGAAGGTAGAAAGAGAGAGGGGCCAGCCATGGCCATGTGGAGAGAAGGGGGGGAGGGAAGGGAGGGCTAGAGATGAGAGTAAGAAGAAAGGTGAGAGCTTAAGAGAGAGAGGGACAAGCAGAGACAAGAGAGAGACAAGGGGGGGGACAAGCAGCTCCTTTTATAGTGGGCTGGGCTACCTTGCTGTTGCCCAGTAACTGTGGGGAGGAGCATACCTGGCTATAGTCAGGTAACTGTGACAGTAGACTCTAGCTAGAATGCCAGGAGCTTGGGGCTTTATCTGCGTGACCGATAGTCACAGAATTATGGAACTGGGGGCTCTGTGGTGTCAGGGACCTGTCTCTGGGAATGTGGCTCACTGTTCTGTCCCTTGTAGAGTTTTCTACTGGGTCTCTGGAGCAAGTCTCATTCAACCAAAACAGGCTGCCTTTCACGGTCCCACAAGGCATGATGGACAGACATACATGCTGGCAAAAGAACCATACACATAAAATTTAATTTACAAAGTAAAATTAGAGGAGAGTCACATGTTAATCTCAGGGCAATAATAATGAGTAGCCTTCATGCTCCATTCTCGGCAACTGACAGGTCATCCTGACCAAGTGTAAAAAGAGAAATATCTGAATCGAATGACTTCGTAGATCAAAAGAATTTAACAGATTTTCACAGAGTGTTCCATCCAGATACTGAGGAAATACGCATTTCTTCCAGCAGCCCATGGAACTATCTCCAAGATAGGTCATATTTTAGGGCAAAACCAAGTCTTGGCAAGTAAGAAAGACTGAAATAATTCCTTGTATTCTATATGATCACAAAGAAATTAAATAGCTAAGAAATGGAACCAGCTTCAATTTCCATCATCTGATGCATAGATCGTGAAACATGTGTGTATACACAAGGGAATTTTCCTCAACTATAAAAAAAGATAAAATTATGAAATTTGCAAGAAAATTGAAGGAACTAGAAAACATTATATTCTCTCAGGGTTTTATTGCCGTGTAGAAGCACACAGCAACCCCTATAAAGGAAGACATTCCACTGGGGTCGGCTTAGAGTTTCAGAGGTTTAGTCCATTATCATCATGGCAGGAAGCATGGCAGCCTGCAGGCAGACACGGTGCTGGAGAAGGAGCTCAGAGTTCTACATCTTCATCCACAGGCAGCAGAACACTGTTACACGAGACCTAACCTGAGTATGTGTGAGACCTCAAAGCCTGCTTCCACAGTGACATGATTCCTCCAACAGTGCCACACCTACTCCCAGGCCACATCTACTCCCAGGCCACACCTACTCCCAGGCCACACCTACTCCCAGGCCACACCTACTCCAACAAGGCCAAAGCTCCTAAAAAGTGCCACTCCCTATGAACCAAGCATTCACACAGGAGTCTATGGGGACCCAACTTATTCAAACCACCACATACACTAAGTGAAGCAACCAAGGCCTAGAAAGACAAATGCTCAGTGTTTTCTTTCATATGTGATTGTAGCTTTGGATTTTTGGAGTTGAGTTTTTAATTTCACGTATCCGTAAAGATCAGAAAACTAGAAAGAGCCCGTGGGAAGCAGAGGAAAAGAGGCACTGAGGGATGAGGAGGAGACAGCAGACCACATACGCTATGGGGCAGGCAGGCAGTTAAAAGCTGAATCGGGGATTGAGATGGGGGACAGGAGAGAGGAGGGGATAGTAATAGAGTAACCAAAACTAAGGATGTACAAAAACCCTTACAGAAACCCACCATTTTGTAGGCTAACTAAAAAATAAAATAATAAGTTTTGGCAAAGTTACCTTCATGGCTAAATATTATTTCTCCCACGGTTATTGAATGAAATTCTCAGTGCCAGACCTCCAAACAATGTAGGTTATCGTCATTGTTCCTGGGTGCCCATAGAACAAGATGGTAAGCCCCTACTGCTGAAGCCACAACTTAATTTTATTGTTGGACACAGAGAAACCAAGTTGGAACTAATCAGAAATGCCCTCCCTGTTGATTGGCTTTCTTTGAGGGAGAAAAGTTATCAATGGTATTATCCAGCAGCAAACCCCAAATACTAAATCCTGACCTGTGGAGAAACACAGGCCCACAAATGCGATCGAGGCACAGGGGTTCCGGGGGCAACCACCTGAGTTTGAATTGGATTTCATCGCAGGAGCAAATTCATGTGTGGTACTAAAGACCTAGTCAAAAGCCCATGACTAGAAAGGCCATAGGCCCTAGGCTACAGCTTACTGTAGTTCTGCTAAATGGACATGCTGCCAAGCTGCCCCTTGAATATTTATATTTATGCACATAAATTAGTGGTCCCCTCTTCCTTGGTCAGAGAAGCTTCTCTCTGTGTCAGTCAGCAATGCATGTGGAGATTCATAACTTGTCCAAATGCTGAGGATAAATGTCTACTGAGTGTTCAGCCCTAAGGGGGACATCTGTATCAACAACCACCATCCCTCAACTGTGTCACCCCATCACCTCACAATGTGACACAAGGCTCAGGGGGCACTGAGGAATAGGGAATGGAAGGAATGGGAGAGTCAGAAGAGGAGGAGGAGGAGGAGGAGGAGGAGTCCTGTTTGTGAAATGTCTTCTGGAGGTGACCTGGCCATTATTCTCATAAACTCACTGCAGCTATGATCACCCGCCCAAGATGGAGAGAACAAGGCATCAGTAGTTGGGCCTAGTGGGTTACGGAAAAACAGAAAAGGACAGAGAGGGAATATGGTGCAAAAAATAAATAAAAGGGTTTTTATACATTTTTTTAATCATGACGGAAAACAGTAGAATGAGAGAGAGTTAGAACGGTGTAATGAGAACAGACCTTCTATACCATGACTACAAGCTGAGTGACCTTGGCACCTAGGTCCATGGACTGGCTCGGATCTAATCTCTCCTTTCAGTCTTCCTCTTTCCATGGGGTGGGGGGTGGGAGGGAGGCATATGCTTCCATATCATCTCAGCACTGGATGTAACCACGGGACTTATTTGACCCATGAGACCTCAGCGTAAGTAACATATGCAAAATCGAGAGCTGTGTCCTAGCAACTGGGTTTTTTATCTGTGTGTTGCTTGGAAGACCCAAGGCAGGTGCTCCAACTGACCAATAAGCACTTGAGCAGTAAATAACTGCTTATTGTCTTCCAGTGTCCTCAGCTGCAGGCTTTGTGGGACTCTGCCCAGAGCTGATGCAATGAGAGTTGGACTGAGTGGGTTTTGATGACACCAAATCGTCCTGGGATTCATTCGCACTAAGCCAGTCTCCTGCCAACCTTGGAGTGCTAGTAAACTGACTGAGGGATGGATAGTTAATTCATGTGCGATAGCAAGTCCTCCTGTCCAACTGTTTTTAAGTTGTGTTGCGTTCAGGTGGAACTCGCAGGTGGGATTTATTTGGATTTATTTGGATGTAGCAATAAAGCAGCCACCTGTCTCTGCTGCGACTGCCAGAGCATTTGAAACTTTCCTCCTGTATTTATAAACGTGGAGAAGAGCCTCTCCTCACACCGTTTATTCTGGGTTCTCTCAATCATCACATCATCACAGCTGACATGCCAATCACTCTGGTTGAGAAATTTTCTAAGTAAAAGAGAAGCAGATTTCAAAAGAGGGAAAATCTTCTTCAATGGCCTCTTTAGTCAGCAGACATCTGCATTTATAATACATATATTATATAGCACATATATGTATACATATACACACATATGCATGATTGCAAGATGGGGAAATCTTCCTCAATGGCCTCTTTAGTCAGCAGAATCTGCATTTATAATACATATGTTATATATCACATATATGTATACATATACACACATGTGCATAACATCTTTAAGAAATAGATGCATACACAGGGCCCCCAATGGAGGAGCTAGAGAAAGTACTCAAGGAGCTGAAGGGGTCTGCAACCCTATAGGTGGAACAACTATATGAACTAACCAGTACCCCAGAGCTCGTGTCTTTAGCTGCATATGTAGCAGAAGATGGCCTAGTTGGCCATCATTGGGAAGAGAGGCCCCTTGGTATTGCAAACTTTATATGACCCAGCACAGGGGAATGCCAGGGTCAAGAAGTGGGAGTGGGTGGGTAGGGGAGCAGGGTGGGGGGAGGGTATAGGGGACTTTTGGGATAGTATTTGAAATGTAAATGAAGAAAATATCTAATAAAAAAAATAAAAAAAAAAAAGAAATAGATGCATGTCACTAGGCATAGTGTTCCAGAGTCTTCTAGGCTCACCAGCCTCAGGCTTCCCCTTCCCCTTGCCCATGCAATATTTACCCAGAAGGGTGGCAGCCTCCTAGATCTACTAGGCCAGTGGTTCTCAATCTTCCTAATGCTGTGGTGACACCACCACCACCACAAAACAGTCACCACAAATGATTCTGTTGATACTTCACAACTGTACTTGTGTTAGTGTTATGAATCGTGACATAAGTATATGGTGTGCAAGGCTTCTGATACTGGACCACAAGGGGTCGCGACCCCCGGGTTGAGAACCTCTCTAGTAGAGCCAGGCCCGATGGTGGTGCACATGCATTGTCGCAGCACTCGGAAGGTGTAGGCAGGAAGAACAGGAGTTCAGGATCTCACTCAGCTCTATATCCTAAGAGGCTAGCCTAAGATACATGAGGCCTTGTCTCAAAAACAGAGGCAAGATGGATACATTTTCTTTTTCAGAACGAACTAGAATGAGAAAAACCAAAAGTGTCAGAAAGTGAGAGAGAAATCAGAAGACTTTTATAGTTGATAGCTCAAGGCAGATGGAAGGACCCTACTTGTGACAGGTACTCTCCCAGGAAATGATTATACTGAAAGTGTGATGTCTAACCTCCAAGGTCCATGGGGAAATAAAAATGTACCAATTCTCCTATAAGAGACCTGGGAAGGCATGTAGAGGAAAACTACCCCAGGCGTGTGCTGATGTTGGCCAAGTTCCTAGGTGGAGCTCTAATCTCCCGTCTCTTAACACGTGACCTTATTTTCAAATAGAATGATTAAAAATATCTGCACTCCAGCTGAGGTCATTCTAGGTTATGATTAGAATGGTCAGAAGACGCGCTTCCCCACGGTAAGAAGACTGCGGTCGTGTACATATAGACATGGAGGTATCACCGAAACGCCTACAAACCAAGATGACCAAAGCTTGCCAGAAGCCCCCGCAGAGTCTGGAGAGGAGGCGGGGAAACAGATCAGTCCTCACAATCCTCAGACAGAAGCAATCACTGCAGACTCCTGGACATCAATCCTCCAGAACTGTGATAAAAATAAATGCCTTTCATCTAAGTCATCAAGTGTGTGTGGTAGTAGATTGCAGCTGCCTGGAAAACTTGCACCCGTGACTTGACAGGAATTCCACAAATGGTCCTCTTTGGTTGTAAGCCCAGTTCCATACACGCTGTAGAAGAGCACACTCAACAAAGTACCCCAAGGCTTAAAAGATAAATAAATAAATAAATAAATAAATAAAATTAACCGTATGTAAAACAAATTCTTTGTATCTTTGAGTGGCAGACCAAGAAAAACTCCCTTTGCTCCTCCTGTGTACTTCCAACCCTACTCAGGTCTCTGGGGCCACTCGAAAACTCTGTCATGGTAATGACTCACCCGGCTCCTTTCTGCTCTTCTAATTTTCAGCCATTTGTTTTTTCATCCATCAATTCAGCTCCACCCCAAGTACCAAATCTTAAGGTATTTCTGTTATGAGAATGTTTAATAAGCTCTGTTCCCCTGGGTTAATCATCGATCTAATTTGCTTGGACAATGATCAAACGCTGTCCTATTTAAGGAGTTGGGTGTTTTGTTTGTTTGTTTGTTTGTTTTTTGTGTGTGTTTTTAGTGGCCAAGCCCCCACCTTTGGAGCTGGACCCAACTACCAGGTCACATGGGCAGCCATAAGTCCACCTTCCCCATTCCCCACATGGCTCTCCTGCTGGCACCTGCCCTGACGATCTGTGCCAGCTTGGTGGCTCTGCCCAAGCTCTGGATCTTTGACTCCTCTGCTCTGACCAGTCTAGCCACTAACTAAAGCCTCCATCTAAGCTGTTTATGTCACAATAACTGCAGAGGCTCCTTAGGCAAAATCTCTTTCCTTCTAGTCAAGAGAACAAAAGGTCTGGCCTAAGCAGAGACCTAACATAGCAACTTACCTGAAACATGAATGTGAATGCAAGTGGGCAACTGGTCAACTACCTGGGTAATGGGCCACTCTCCCTCCAGGAAGGTGGGTTCACCTGAAGCCACACTGAAGAAATAGAACAAATAACTCCCTTTGGTAAGGTGGTGTACTATTCCCTCCCGGTATCCCTGCGCCTAGCTTGGTTGATTACAGAACAGTAGCCATGTAACTTTGTAGGTCTTCCCACTTCTCTGAATTGCTGAAAAAATGATACCTTTTCTTCTGTCTCTTCCCTAAGCTTCCCCTGATTCTTTGGGCTTCTTTCTTTCTCTAAAACTTGCTCCCCTACCATGTGGCTGCTTGTCCACCACGTGGCTGACCTCCATGCAAGCTCAACACAGTCAGCATGGTGTTCTTTCTTTTCTCCTTCCACCTCTGGGCAGCTGCTGAGACTTACAGCTTGCCTATCCTGGATTTTTCCTTTTAAACCCTAGGAAAACTGTCCTTGAGATTCCTTTTGAGTCCATTTGTAAATTCTTTTACTAAGGAAACTAAGAACTTCAATAGGGAACCCAAATCCCCACCCCCATCCCCACCCCCATCCCTGCCCCAGTAACACGTGGTGATTGCAGTTTATTCAGGAGCCTTGAACAATCTTCATCATCTCCCTCTTCATCTCCCCCAAGCCCCAGGATACAAGCCCTTTTATACTCTTATCCACTCCAATCGCGGCAGGCTACGTCACTTGTCACTTCACCAGGTGCGCGGCCTCAGCCAACCAGAAGAGCGGGAACATATCACCACGAAATATGGACCTGTTTACCACAAGCTCCATAGCCAACAGGTGCCATCTTTTAAGGTGCGGCTTCGGGTAGGGGGGGGGGGGGGGGCGTGGCCTCCTACATACTCTCCCAAATGTCCTGTAACTGTTGCCTTTCTACCAAACTGAGAACACTGTATTTTCTACTTCTTGTCTATTTGTTTTAAGACAGGGCTTCCATGTAGTGCAGGTTGGTGTCAAACTTACCAAATAACCAACAGTAACTTGAACTGCTTCTCTTACCTGTGTTCCTAAGCACTGAGATTACAGGTTTGTGACATCTTATCTGGTTACATATGGTGCTGGAGAGCAGACCCAAGGTTTTCTGTGTATCAGAGAACTACTGGACCAACTGAGCTACGTCCCTAGTCCCATTTTCCATTTTTAAATGTATAATGTACTCTTGATCATGTGGTAGGTATGCTGTCAGCATGTGCTAAGTCGTACTGTGGGGCCACGAAATGCTACAGCTCAGCAGCTGAAAGCAGTCAAGACTTTTTTTCTATCTTCTGCTATATTTTAAGTCAGAATAGACAGACATGGAAATTATGGGATCATGAGAAGCAAACAGGCAGGAAGCAAGAATTCCATCTCAATTAATACCATTTACTATAAATATTCCAGACATTTTATGTTAAAGTAGCAATGGGAATTAAACCCTGAATGTGTGAGACCTTTAGTAGAGCCTCATTCTTTGCCCCAGACGTTGCCTGAGAATCTCAAACACAACTTTGTACCATTCCCATTCCTTTATCCGTGTGGATTAGATTAATTGTTGGACTAGATTAACTACATTAACCCTGTAAGCGCCCTCCAAGAACTGCCCAGTGAGAAGCTGGTAAAATTGAAACTCACCAAAATCCTACATTTGACTAGTAAAAACAAGCCTGGAGTGTTGGTTTTTTTTTTTTTTTTGCATGTGTGATGAACAGGGGTGTGGTGTATGTGTGTGTGTGTTCACATGATTGGGCACACGCGTGTGTTCAGTGTGTGTGTATATGCACACGGAGGCCGGAGGTCAGCATCCAGACCCTTCCTCGCTCGCTCTCACCGCGTTCACAGAGACGGAGTCAGTCTCTTACTCTTCAGTTCGCTGCTTCAGTTCTCTAGCTAGCCAGCTTGCTCTCTTGTCTCTGCCTTCAGAACCCTGGAATTACAGACATGCCTCCACAACCACCTGGCATTTCACAGAAATTCTTGGGATCTGAACCCTGCTCCTCATACTTGTAAAACACGTACTTTCCTGGCTGAGGTACCACCCTAGCCCAGGGCTCTCTTTGAGAAGTTTGTCTGTCTGTCTGACTTTCTTACTTCCTTTCATCTGACTTGCTTTACACTAACCCTCAAGCTTAAACCCGCATTGAAATACCTTTAGTAAAATCTCCAGCTCTATTTCATTAACTGACTGGTCCTGAAATTATTGTTGGTGTCCAAGCCACAAACCCCTGTTTTAGCTTCAAACTAGGTCCCCAAAACTCAAGCAGATATTCTCGGGATGGCAGTGGGGAGATGAACATCCTGTGCCTGTACCCCAAAACACCGAGGCTTTAATTATGCTTAATCAGCTGGTGTCCGTTAAGAGTCAGCTCGGAATCCTCTGTTCTCCTGTGCCGAGGTTGAGAAGCATTGCAGCAGAGGCTTATGGGAAAAAGCTGCATGCATGAGCTTTGCTCTGAGCATGCTCAGGTCTAGAGGCGCTCACTTCGCATCCGCTTTACACAAACTGGCTAGGAAATCAATCGTTAAGAATTTGGAAAAGGTATTAAGGGCTTCCACACTTGACAATGATTTTGTTTGTTGTTATTTGTGAGTCAGGGTCTCATTTTCCCAGACTGACCTCTAACTAAGTAGGAGGCTGACCAAGAACTCTTGATCCTCCTGCCTCCACCTCCCAAGTGTTAGGGCTACAAGCATATGCCACCAGGCCTGATCATGATTATTTAGCTTAGCTTGAATGTTATCAAGGTCTTCTTGTTCACAGATTTCTAGATTAAAATAACACAGCTGCAGAGTGTTCGCCAGTTGCTAAACCTGAGACACGTTCCACGAATGAATATTCTATATTGAAATAAAGTGTTTCCTTTTCAACAGCCGGTTAGCTGTGGCAGCATCTCAAACTGCCTGCAATATTGTGTATGTGCGCGCACGTGTGCACATGTGCGTGTGTACATGTGAGCGTGTGTGCGCGTGCATGTGTGTGTGATTGTGACAATGGGGGGCTGAAGGCAAGAAAGGGGTATCAGGTTCTCTGCAGCTGAGTGACAGGAGTTTATGAGCTCCCCGGTGTGAGCTATGGTCTTCTATAAAGGGCAGCAATGTTTCTAAACACTAAACCACTTCTCCCTCCCCCCCATCTCTACAGTATGTTGGTTTTGCTCAAGCCAAAACATCTAACTTCTTTACTACATTTCTCTCCTGGCTAAAGCTTATTACTAACCTGAGGGAAATAGGCAGCTGAATCACATGTTGCACCATTTAGCTGCCCTATAAGCCTATAAAGTAAGAGAAAGGCAAGCAAAACAAAACTTGATTTCCTAGTCATTGACTCATTGAGAGAATAACCGTAGGGGAAAAAAAAAAACTAAAATCATTGCTTTTGGTAATCTGTGAATTTCAAGCATAATATATATTTTAAGTACAAAAAAAAAAAGATTATTTTATAGGTTTTATAGGAAGATGGTCACAGATTTCATGTGACACACACTTTAGTAACATGAGCCACCCACACAGTGAGGGAAGCTGCAAGAGGAGGTCCAACAGCCACCCACAGAATGGAAGACTCCCCTTGCCTTGCTTTTATAGCCATAGTTCTCAACCTGTGGGTCGAGACCCCTCTGTGGGTTGACTAAGGTCACATATTGGGTATTCTGTTTACATTATGATCTATAACACTATGAAATTACAGTTATGAAGGAGCAAATAGATTTTATTTTATGACTGGCGATCACCACATGAGGAACTGTATGAAAGGGTCATAGCGATAGGAAGGTTGAGAACCCCTGTTTTATAGGCTTCAGTGGGGAGGTGTCATGAGTTCAGTCCTTAGGAGAAGGAGCTGGATTGGGGGTCTTTGCTCCCGTTGCCTTGGGCCTGGGCATTGGGAAGCTTAATCCTTTCACCCTGTGCTACCTTGGAACCAGTTCATGCTAAGAGTTTAACAGAACTCAGGTTGCCCTAGAAAGATGGGAGAGGAGCTACAGAGAGGCTAGGCTAACCCCCTCTACAGGGGCAGCATCTGTGACTACAGGGAGGCGAGGCTAACCCCCTCTACATGGGCAGCATCTGTGACTACAGGGAGGCGAGGCTAACCCCCTCTACAGGGGCAGCATCTGTGACTACAGGGAGGCGAGGCTAACGCCCTCTACAGGGGCAGCATCTGTGACTACAGGGAGGCGAGGTTAACCCCCTCTACAGGGGCAGCATCTATAACTTTGATGTCATTTATTTCTCACAGATAACTCAAATTTTTCAGTGACTGTTTCTAAAGAATTCAAAAATCTTGACTGCATAATGAACTTAAACAAACGGGAATGCTTCAATTACAGGACCTGTTTCTGAAAGCTTTTCTTTGTGAACATTCTATCAACGGAGATGGGAAATTTCACTGAATTGCAACCTGGGAATTTTATTTTTCTTTGCTTTTCTTTTATAAATCTATAATTATAAAATTGACTTCAAAGGATAGGTTTTTAGACTAACACTTCATAAATTAACTGCATTTCATCTTTGCCATATGCCTTATTATTAAATATAATTTGCAATTGTGACTTCACATAAGATAATGTCTTAAATCTGAATTGAAAAGTATTCGCTGAAAATAAAAATAATAAGTTTTAAAAACTCTCTCATACATATGTGCATAAGTGTTTATATGTGTATGTGTGTATATGTATATATATGTGTGTATGTCCGTGTCTATATGTGTGTGTATGTCCATGTGTAGGTGTGTNTATATGTGTGTATGTCTGTGTGTGTCTCTGTGTTTGTGTATATGTATACGTGTGTGTATGTCAATCTGTAGGTAAATGTATATGTATGTCTGTGCATATGTAAGTACATGTATGTTTGTGTGTGTCTGTATGTGTGTAAATGTGTATATATGTCTGTATATATGCATATGTGTATGTGTGTATATGTGTGTGTGCATATGTATATGAGTACATATGTGTGTGTATGTGTGTAAATGTATGTATGTCTATATGTGAATGTGTGTATGTCTGTATATATGCATATGTGTATGTGTGTATATGTGTATGTGCATATGTATATGAGTGCATGGTGTATGTGGGTACATGTACGTGTGTGTATATATGTGTGTGTTTTACAAGTTTTTAAAAAGAAGAGGCTGTCTTTTTAGACTTCTACAATTATACAAAATCCCTAAGGCCATTCACAACGGTGAAAAAAAAAAATCTAATTCAGCATTTATGCAAATGAGAGCAGTTTGTGGCTCTACTCCCTGCAGACTTTTTCCCTGAACATGACACCACTTTCAAATCTCTACTCTTCTGGAGTCTTCTCTCTATTTACAAAGATCAGCTGACCTTCTCTTAGAAAGCTATAAATGTTCATTGTTAGACTGCTCCTCCACGTGTGTGTGTGTGTGTGTGTGTGTGTGTGTGTGTGTGTGCTTCATGGTATTATTTCTCCCCCTTCCTCTCCCTCCCTCCTCCTCTCTCCCATTCCCTCCCCCTCCCTTCCACTCCCTCCATTTCTCAGCACCCTTCAGGGTCTTTAGTGTTACCTTGGGTCTGTGAGCAGGGACCCTCTACCTGGTACTATCACTCCTGAAAATTTGAGTTTTACAGAACCTTCTCTCCTCCTCCTTGCCATTACACATTCCACCACTGCCCTCAGCAACACCCAGGGCTTGCAAGCTGAAAAGCCTCTCACCTTGTTCCAGAGGGCTCTCTGGGGCTGGAGCAGAACAGAGCTGCTCTTCCCAGTGAAGTGAAGCTGACACTGACCGGCTGCTGACTTAAAACAGATCTAAGCAGTGTTTCTGGGAAAATAAAACCAAAATCTCAAGCACAGTTGCTCATCCCTTAACCTCAGCACTTGGGAGGTAGAGGCAGGAAGATCCAGAGCCCAAGGTCACCTTTGAGTACACACTGAGTCTGAAGCTGGCCTAGAGTCCTGTTGACCTATGTCCCTATGTCTTGTGTGTGTGAGAGAGAGTGTGTGGTGTACATGCCTGTGTGTGTGTGTGTGTGTGTGTGTGTGTGTGTGTGTGTGTTCACACGAGTCCATGCTCATGCACCTGTGAGTAGAGGCCAGAGGTTGATGTAGGGGCTTTTCCTCCATCGCTCTTTATTTTGTATATTGAGCAGCATCTCTTGCTTCCTCCCAGAGACCCCTAATTCACTAATGCAGTGAGTCAGCTCAGCTTGCTCCATGCACTGCCCTGTCTCTGCCTCCCAAGCACTGGAATTACATAATGGCATTCTTGTGGTTGCTGGAATTCCCAACACATGCTTGGCCAGCAAGTGCCTGCTCTGCATTCATACCTTCCCCATGATTGTTTCTAGACAAAGGACACTCTCGAACTCCTGTTGGATCTGAAATTAACTAGAAAAAATAGGTTTTTTTTTTCCCCTCTGAACTGTGATAAAGCTAATCTGCCTCTGTAAATTTTTCTTGCTTTGCTTTTATGGATTTACTTATATAATTATTATTTCAGTTCTGGAGACCAAACCCCAAGGTTTATGCTTGCCAGGAAAAATGCTACTGCTGTAGGCACAGGTCCTGATGCTTCTGAGGAAAGCCGGAACCATGACCATCATGACTAACATGGCAAATGTGGACACACCTCACACACTCTAGGTCCAGCACTTCTGTGACTTGTGCTGTGGGATCCTGGAGAATGAAGAGCATCTAGGGGCTATAGAGATGCCTTCAGTGGTTAAAACACGGCCTGCTTTTGCAGAGGACCCAGGTTCAATTCCAAGCAACCACAAGAATGCCATTATGTAATTCCAGTGCTTGGGAGGCAGAGACAGGGCAGTGCATGGAGCAAGCTGAGCTGACTCACTGCATTAGTGAATTAGGGGTCTCTGGGAGGAAGCAAGAGATGCTGCTCAATATACAAAATAGAGAGCGATGGAGGAAAAGCCCTTACATCAACCTCTGGCCTCTACTCACAGGTGCATGAGCATGGACTCGTGTGAACACACACACACACACACACACACACACAGGCATGTACACCACACTCTCTCTCACACACACACAAGACATAGGGACATAGGTCAACAGGACCCTAGGCCAGCTTCAGACTCAGTGTGTACTCAAAGGTGACCTTGGGCTCTGGATCTTCCTGCCTCTACCTCCCAAGTGCTGAGGTTAAGGGATGAGCAACTGTGCTCGAGATTTTGGTTTTATTTTCCCAGAAACACTGCTTAGGTCTGTTTTAAGTCAGCAGCCGGTCAGTGTCAGAAGATCAGAAGTCGAGGATTGTGCTCGGCTACAGGGCAAGTGCAAGGCCAGCCTGAGCTATGTGAGACACTATCTCAAAAAGCTAAAAGTTCTCAAGCCATTGTGACTTTTGTTTCAGCACTCCAGAGGTAGAGGCAGGAGGATCACCACAAGTTTGAAACCAGCCTCATCTACATGTTAAGTTCCTAGCTAGCCAAGGGCACTTAGTGAGACCTTGTGTAAAACAATAACGTTAAGTTAATTACAAATATAAAACTAGACTCATTTCATCCCCTAAGCAATTCTGCTCACCACAGAATTTCATTTCATACATGAATTAGGTCACCACTTCTCCAGCCTTTCCAGGTCAGTCTTGCTTTTCATATCTAAGCAAGATGGATCAGGCCTCCACCCAAGAGATTTCAGGCATATAGCCCCTCCCTGGACTTCATGAAAACACACAGCCAGTCCTTGAGCATTTCACAAATGCATCCTGAGTGTTTTGGGTCAACCCCTTCTGGGTTGTTGACTCAAATCTTTCCATAGATACATAGATGCCTTCAGAGATGTAGAAATAGAATCCCCTTGTTTTAAATGCAGAAGACACTGCCAAGCCATGGCTTAGCATACTTTCCTAAGGCTTGAAGAAGTTGTACAGGATTTGACACAACAGTAAGTGTGTGCTGCTCACCAGGAACCTGGAGTGATGAGCCTTTTCACAGGTGTTTCCTGGTGACCCTGTGGTGCTAGGAACTAAACCTGGGACCTTAGGGTGTGGGGCAGGTGCTCTCTCACCAAGCAATCTCCGAGTCCTAGATTTGTTCTGACTTTTTAATTTTGAGATGTGGTTACAATCCTCCTGTATCAGCCTCCCGAGTAGCTTACAGTTTGATTACAGTCTCTGTGCCTCAGACTGTGTTTCTCCAAGTGCTCTCTCTTGGCACATTAGAAGCCTCTTAATCACGGCTAAACAAAAGTCTCTTCCATTCTTTTGTCTCAGAAGTACCAAATTCTCCATCTCAAGGTCAGTCAGAGAAGGCAAAGCCAAGTCGGTGTAATTAAAATCTCTTCCGAAAGGCATGTAGTCCCCAAAGAACTTACAACAGACCAAGAGGTCTATTTCTGGATGACTTTATCAGTGGTCTTCCCTCAGGATCATGGTGAGCACTTAATTTACAAATACCCAGCTTGCTAAGATGTTATTTATAAAGCGTCCTTCCTTTTGGGTTAAAAAAAAAATCAAATTATTGTCCAATTTGGTGGCATACACCTTTCATCCCAGCACTTGGAAGCAGAGGTAGTGGATCTGTGTGAGTTCAGGGCCAGCCAGGATTACATAGTGAGCCCCTGTCTAAAATAATAATGGTGGTGGTGGTGATGATGATGATGAAGAGGAGGAGGATGAAGATGATAAAGTGTTATCATTGCAAGATATGGCAGTATAAGTCTGAACTACCAACTGTTGGGAAGTGGGGGCAGTAGAATCAGGGATTAGTAGGTAAAAGTTCTAGCTAAGCAGTCCTGATGATCTAAGTAGGATCCCTAGAACCCTCATAAATATAGAACAAAACCCAGATCCACAGTCATCTGAAGCAACCCAGTTGTCTCCACCCCTCCATACTCTTGCTGCATGTGCACCCACACACACTGTGAACACACATTTGTGAGTGTGCATGTTCACACACACACACACACACACACACACTCAAACACACACACACACACACACCACACACACACACACACACACACACACACACACACACACACGGGAGGAAGGAGAGAAGGAAGGAAGGGGGAAAGGAGGGAAAAGAAAAAAATGTATGCTCTCTTAGAGTCCACAGTCCTAGATTCTCTCCATAACATTAACTTTAACTTTTTTTAAAAAAAGAACAGTTATTTCTTTGTGATTCTTTCTTTTTGTAGGTAGAAGGACAATGTGTATTCTGAGGACAGCAAACTCCTTGGCTATTAGAGAAATTTACTAAGGAGCTGCCTGGGTGTATGAGCTACTCCCAAAGTAGCTTATAGAAGGGAAGAGGATGGGGTGTGGCATTTCGTTGACCAAAGAGTCACTGAAAATTATCTGAGAGTCACTACTTGAAGGACAGCTTCTTCACTCATTGAACTTTGTCCTCTTTTGCAGGGTGTGGTAGGCTTAGTCAGAAAGCAAGGAGGCTTCTAGAAGTCTCTCTGTCCTCATTTTCAAGCATGGTTGCTCCTGCAAAACAGAAGAAGCGTTACTTAGATGGTTTGGTCTGCCATCTCTATTTACTGTAAATGCCCTAAAATTGTGAACCTGAACCACCAGTTCAGTAGGAGGTGATTGAAGAGTTGAGATTTTTAAAATCCTTGAGAAGTTGTCACAGGAGAACATGAAAAGGTTGTGTGAGGTTTTAAGCAGCTTACTGTGTTAAATCTATCTTTGAGTTTATGGGTAACTCTTGAGTCAATCAAACTGTTGACTTACATGTATTCTCATAAAACTTGATTGCCTAATTAAAACATACTTATTGGCAAAGTTGATCTTTTTTTAATTAACTCTTGGCTCAGGAAACATTGCAGGAGAAAAGAGGGAAAGGCTGTAAGACCCAAAGATCAGGGAGTTTGCTGTGAGAATGTGTCTTCTAGTCACGTCAGAAACTACACCCATAAAATCTCACCTACACGACTGCTTAAAAATGAGCTAAACAAGGACCACAAGAGACACATCTAAGTAGATAGGGAAAATGTGATATATTGTATATAATATATTATATATGTATATATGCTATATGTACTATATTACATACACACTACATATATACATATAACAATAATTAATGAAAAAAGAGTCCATGAATTTAAAAGAGAGCTAGAAGGAGGGATATATGAGCGAGTTTGCATGGAGGAAAAGGAAAGAGGGTATTTACATTATTATAATCTCAAAAAGGAAAAGAAATAATAAAAAAATAAAAAGAACCCTTGCAAATGATGGTAGAAAAAACACTATTTGTTTTATATGACAGTATCTCGCTGTGAAGAAAGCATCATTGGCCTACTTTACCTACCAAAAATGGGATTCTACAAATGCAATGCATGCATGCATGCTACTAAGTCTTTCATCTGAGTCGTAAGTGTAGGTGAAGCTCTGAGGAACACCCAGGGACACAAACAGGTCCAAACAGGTCCAAACAGGTAAGTCAGCACAGTGAGAAATACCAAGTGTCCCATTCTGTACATTACCACCTTGTAGCTCTCCCTGTGACTAATTTCGATTGCACAATTTTTAAAGCAGGTTTTATTTTTTTAATTACACACACATGATAAGGACACAAAGACTTTTTTTTTTTAATTTGGGCCACTGAACTTTCAGGAGAATGTTTTGAGGACATATTTCTTACCACATTAACCCCAACTCTTGACTGAGCCGCCTAGTACAGACTAGATTTTTCCAGACATTGAATCTGAACTGGGTTTGTGGCAATCGTAAGTTGACCATGAGGGATCCTGGACATGCAGCAAGCTTGTCTGATAGTGTTTTAACTGAATAGAAATAAGCACCTTTAAAATAACAGTCGGGTCCAAAGAGCATCACCTTTCCCGGATAGTCTGGCTCCCTTCCCAAGTTTCATAGCGCCCACTTCTAGAATTCACCATTTAGTGTTCTAAAGTCTATCTGCAGTCAATGCTTTTGGTTTTTGTTTGTTTGTTTGTTTTTTGTTTATTTGTCTGTGGTATTTTTTGTTTTTGTTCTTGTTTTTTTTTGTTGTTGTTGTTGTTTTAATATTTATTTATTTATTATATGTAAGTACACTGTAGCTGTCTTCAGACACTCCAGAAGAGGGAGTCAGATTTCATTACGGATGGTTGTGAGCCACCATGTGGTTGCTGGGATTTGAACTCAGGACCTTTGGAAGAGCAGTCGGTGCTCTTAACCACTGAACCATCTCACCAGCCCTGTTGTTGTTTTTAATAAGGTCTCACGGTGACTCTGGCTGGCCTGGAACTTGCTATGCACACCAGGCTAGCCTTGAACTCAGAAACCCACCTGCCTCTGCTTCCCAAGTACTTGGATTAAAGGCGTGAGACAACATTGCCAACACTAAAATTTTATTTTGTATGTATACATGTGAGTGCGCCTGTGGAGGTCAGAAAACAATGTCTAAGAGTCTGCTTTCTCTTTCTATCACGCGGATCCCAGAGATCAGAACTCAGGTCACCAAGCTTGGTGATGGCATTTGCCTTACCCCGAAAGCCATCTCTCTGGCTCAGTGAATCATCTTTAAGTAAAAAAACAGAAAACATAAATAAGAAAACACGACCACTTACTGCGCACAGCTTTCTAAAGCTTTCCTGCTTCACACGGGATTCAGGTAGGTTTTTGCATCTAACTTTGCTGACATTGAAGCAAAAGACATCCATGCAATTACAGAGTCTGTGGCCAAATGTGAACAAGCCCAGGACGGTAAATCCGGTCCATTCGTCTCCGTTATCCCCATCGCTTCTCAGTCTTTCAGCTAAGGTCAGGAACACAGAACCTCAGCATCGCACGCAGAGGGGAGCGCCCAGACACCACAAAAGTAGCCAGGCAAGGCCATTTCTTTTGCAAAGAGAATGCACCAAACCCAACTAGGGAGCACACTTGGCCGAGGCAGCTTCTGCCTCTTTCTATTGGTTGGAGCTTCACAATCTGGAGAGATTGGCTAGTCAGTGGCCAGTGAAAGAGAAGGGTGAGGAAATGCGAGCCTTTGCCAGGTTAACTAGCCTGGGGGGGGGGGGATCACTTCTCGCATTAAGATTCAATGTGGGCACATCGTTCAGAGAGTCTGTCTTCATTTTCCATGCTCAGCAGTTCTTGCTTTGGAAAATATGAATCTGTTATAAAATGTAAGAAGTTCTTTTTAAAGGTTGTATCTATCTCGGTGCTAAAGATTTTTTGTTTTGATAAATGAATTAATAATTAAAATCCAAACTCAGCCTCGTAAAGTTTGACAGAAAAAAAAAAAAATTAATGGCATTCGAAAAGAAGATATTTGGCTGACGTAAGAATGTGATCGCTTAGGAAACAGAAGGAGCCAAAAATGTTCAATGTATTCATTTTAACTAAAGCAAGACAGCGGAGGTAAGGAACGTGAATGAACGCCACAGCTGACATTTAAGCACTGCAGATTTTTTTTTTCAATCTCTCCCCCGCCCCCCTCTGCCCCGTTTCTCTCACGTTCAAGTTAACTTCCCCTTAGAATGATCTCAAGCTCTGCATGTCGCCTGCATCCAGACAGGATGCTGTGCCTTCCAAAACATAAAGTCTCATCTCTCACGGGGCCAGACCTCATCGCCCCATTCCCAGGACCTGGACCTGATTAAACAAACGACAGTGGCGAGTCCAGAAGTATTCCTCCCTCCAGTTAGCCAGAAACCTGGGGAGCTAGGCAAGAGACTAGCGGGGACAGAAAGCCAAGAATCTCAGATAAGGTTGTCAGGAGCGAGGGAAGGAAACAGACACACTTAAGGAACAGTTTTACAAACCTGGGCAGCAAGGGCAAACAACAACGTCATGAAACAAATGAGACATGGGAAGACAAGCAGTTACTGACCCCACAGTATGTGATGTGTTAACATACTGCAACATCTGCTCCATCTGCTACATCCCCGACTCCAACAAAAGAAAGAGAAAGTGGTCCTCAAATGTCAGTCACATAAGCACTGTCATCCAAGCAGTCTTGGTCTGCCTGGGTTTTGTTTTTATAAGCTTGTTTCTGGGTCTCTAGGTAGAACTGGCCAGCATTCATCCCATTTTCAAGCCAAGCTCAATCTCACCAGCTCCACAATTTGTAAGTATACATTTTACCTGGCAGCAGGCTGCGGCGTTTCCCTTTTCTGAAAGGTTTGCCATTTAAACCTCAAGAGCACACACTTGAAATTGAAGTCGGTTTGCTTAGATGTAAATTCAGCTGTCTTTAATACGTTAAGCCATTAAAAATTTTTTTTCTCCTGTCTGGAAAATCCAAAAAAAAAAAAAAATTTTTTCTCAAGAAGAGGATATAAGCATTGCCCCTGTCAAAATTCAAAACAGATATTGATGAGTATCCCTCAAAGAAAGCAAATAATACATATAATAGTATGTATTAATAGCCATTATATTGTTCATCTGTCTGTGACTTTGTATTGACAAATTATATCTATGGAGAATTTCAAGGTCTAATCCATATAATAGCATCCTTTTTCTTCCCTTTGTACTGGAAATTGAACAGAGGGCCTTGTTCTTAGGAGGAAGAGTTTCTTTCTCTCTCTCTCTCTCTCTCTCTCTCTCTCTCTCTCTCTCACACACACACACACACACACACACACACACACAGCCCATGAAGTATCATCTTACATGTGTAAATAAATTAAATTAACAAAAATGTATCATTCTTATTGGCAATATAGTAATTCAGCCAAGCTGTGGTCGATTTTTCCATTCAATAGTCATCTGGGTGTCGCCGTACATCAGCTCCCAGTTAGGACCAGGAAGTCAGCCCCGGACAGAATCCCCTCGAGGCTTTCAGCGACATAGAGCCTTTGCTTTTCCTCAGATCACCCACCGTTTGATGAGAACAGGTTCTTCCTCATTTCCCCTGGAGGAAGAAGTTCAGGCTCTTGAAAACCAAAACAAGGCAGGGTTACACACTTAAGCTTAAGCTTGTGTGTGAAGTCAGGGGTGCCCACAGTTATGTCCTTCCTTCTGTCTAGGGAGTCCAACAATGTGAGAGATTAAGAACTGAGCCACTGATACAACCGTGGGACTCAAACAGGAGAGGTCACAATTGTATTTATTGGAATGTATATGTGTGTGCCTATGAATATGGGGGTGCATGCATAGGTGGGTGTGTGGAGGTCGGACGACAGCTTCTGGTATCTGCTCTCACCTTCCACTCATGCCTATGCCAGGCTAGTGGGCCCCCACATTTTCGGTGACTCTCGTCTTCTGCCCTGCCGTCTCCCTGTAGAAGACAGTGATTACAGATGTGTGTGCCTGGAATTGCATGGGTTCTAGGAACTCAGATTCTGGCCTTTATGCCTGTGTAGCAACTTCTTTACCCACTGAGCCACGTCCTTGGTCTGCCAAACGTACTTTCTGCTCATCTGAAATTATGTTAAAATAATAAACAATAAGAGTCATTTTGGCCCTGATTGGTACATATAGTCATAATCCTTTCGGGAAGTTTGTTTGTTCTTTGAGTAACTCTTGTCATTATAGCCTGTACTTCCTAATGATAATCGATGCTAATATCATAATGATATATTTTTCTTACATATTAATGTGATTTGTAAATATCTTTTATTGGGCAACAATAGTAACAGGAATCTTGTGTTTGTGCAATGTTTTATAGTTTATAAAACACTTTTACTTACATGATCTCATTTGATGAATGGCCCTGGAAGGCGACCTGGGAGCTTGTTTATCCCTGCTTCCTAGAATACCAAGACTAGAATAGGCTGCATAGATACCCAGGTCTGAGGTATCACAGGCTACAGCGAGATGAGTTAGAGTTTACATCTAAATAATGTGACAAAAAGGTAGGTCTCGGGACCCAAGTTAAATTTCATTTCCTTCATGCTCTGTGTCTGATAATACTGTGACCCCATGGTACCATGACGTTAGCCATCAGTGCTATAAAGACAGGCTAGATAGATCATTTTATCTCAATTAAACTAGCATCATTATGGGCATGGGTGATAAATAAATCACTAACTATTTTCTGTGCGTGAAGGAACCTCTAAAAAGGACTAAACTATCATGTAAGGTTATTATGAGTGGGTTGGGGGGTGAGACAATTCCACAGATAAAGTGCTTGCAGTGCAAGCCAGACAGCCTGAGTTCAGTCCACAGAAGTCATGGTGGAAAGAGAGAACTGACTCCTGAAATTCACCCTTTGGCTTACATGGCACACTCCAAAGCATGTACACACACACACACACACACACACACACACACACACACATACACACAAGATAAACACTTTTTAAATTTAAAGAATATTGGCTCAGCAGTTAAGAGCACTGACTGCTCTTCCAAAGGTCCTGAGTTCAATTCCCAGCCACCACATGGTGGCTTGTAACCATCTGTAATGGGATCCAATGCCCTCTTCTGGTGTGTCTGAAGGCAGCTACAGTGTACTTATATAAATAAATAAATAAATGAACAAATAAATAAATAAATAAAAGAGGAAGAAGATTATGAGCCGGGTGTGGTAGCTCAGGCCTTTAATCCCAGCACTGGGGGGGGGAGGGGGGCAGAGAACTGGGTCGCTCTTAGTTCAAGGCCAGCATGGTCTACAGAGATGGTTCTAGGACGGTCAAATCTACACAGAGAAACCCTGTCTCAAAAAAAGGAACAACAATAGCAACAAAAATATTACAAACTGCCAAAAGAGAAATAATAAAGTCACCGTAAGGACCTTTTTGAGGTGCCTAGTTAATTATTCTGGGCAATGATGCATCTCATAGCTTCATGCATGTTAAGAGCATTCTACCAGTAAGCTATAGCTTCAGTTTCTAGAGGGTTTGTTTGCTTGTTTGTTTTAATTTATTTGTGTGTGTGTGTGTGTGTGTGTGTGTGTGTGAGAGAGAGAGAGAGAGAGAGAGAGAGAGAGAGAGAGAGAGAGAGAGAGAGATTATACATGCACATATGGAGGTCAGAGGACAATGTGTGGGCTTCATTCTCTCCTTCGCCCACGTGGGTCCTGGGGATTGAACTCAGGTTGTCAGCCTTGGTGGCAGTACCTTTGCCCACTAGGACATTTTGCCAGCCCCTATCTGTGATAATTTTTTTGAAACCTTAAAATATATATAATACTTTATGTGATTCTTTGAGACTAGCATACATGCGTATAGTGTATTTTAATTTTTCCTCCCATTCCTCCACCCAACTCTTTCCAGATCCATTTCTTTAGAACCTTTTGGAAAGGTATCTACTGGGAAAGATATGTCCAGGAGAAAGTATTTAAGGCACTCAGTGTCTCCGTGACTCCTTACCTACAGTAAATAGGCCATGATGCTTCCCCAAGAGACCATTATTGTTTTGCCCCCTAAGAGTAACGTGGTAGACAACTCAGACCGCTACTTCTGCGGGGCTGTCTAGATCAGTTACCAGTACACACAGCGTTCTAGATGCTCAATACCCCAAGATACGCAGACCTAGAAAGCTTGGTCTATGAACTCAGGAAATGCACAAGAGAGATTTCTGTGTAGCTAGCCACATTTATTGAGAATGCACATCTATTTACTACAGTATGTAAGATTTGGGGTCAACTTCTTGGCAGGTTCCTCTTTTTCTAACAAAGTTTCATCTATTCCCTATTATAGTGGAGGACTCCAGGCTGCCTGACTTAAGTTCCAGCAATGTGGAGTTAAGCAAAGCTGGACAGGAGCCCAAGCTGGACTGATTAGATTCTCCTTCCCGACTTTGAATGAAGAAAGACTCCTGTAAATGAGCTTTGGGTTATAGGTCAGGAAACTCAGGAAGTGAAGGGTGCTGAATTGCTTAGGCATTATCTTAGGACTGCCAGAGTAAACACAGGCCTTGCGCACTTTTACCTGCCACATCTGGCAGCTCAACATAATATGAGGTACTAAAGCGGAGTTGCAAAGGCAACTCTGCAGCTGGGTGTGGCAGTGCGTGCCTGTAATCCCAGCCCTTGGGAGGAAGAGGAAGGGGGTCAGGAGGTCAACTTTCACTGCGGAGTGAGTTGGAGGCCAGCTTGGGCTACATGGGCCTTTGTGTTTAAAAAAAAAAAAAATGGCCATGAAATGCTCAGTTGGCAAAGTGGTCATGCTCCACGCTTGTATCGAGACCTGCATTCAACTTCCAGCATCCACATAAAATGTGCAGCATGGTGTCCGTGAGCAGAAAAGTCAGAAATAGGAGGAGCCCTGGAGTTCATTGATCAGCCAGCCTAGCCGCAGGTCCCAGGGAGACACCCTGTCTCCATAATAAGGAGCTAGCTCCTAAAGAAGGACATCAGAGTTGACCTCTGGCCTTCACATATGTGTACATGCTTGCACACGTGCACACACGGGTGCCCACACACATATATACCCAGATACATACTCACAAAGCAAACAAACAAAAATAATAGAAACAGAGATAAAGAAAAATTTAAACTATGGGCTAAAGAGATGATGGCTCAGTGGTTAAGAGCACTGGCTGCTCTTCCAGAGGACAAAGGTTCCATTCTCAATACCCACAATGTGACTCAATCTGTAATTCCAGTTCCAGAGGATTCAACGCCTTCTTCTAGCCTCTGTGGGCACCAGGCATATATGTGGTAAAGAAATATACATGCATGCAAAGTATCCATTCATATAATGGCAGTTTTATTTCAACTTGATGTAACCTTAAGTCATCAGCGAGGAGGAAACCTCAATTAAGAAAATGCCTCCTTAAGATCAGGCTGTAAAGCCTGGCAGTGGTGACGAACACCTTTGATCCCAGCACTTGGGAGGTAGAGGCAGGCGGATTTCTGAGTTCGAGGCCAGCCTGCTCTACAGAGTGAGTTCCAGGACAGCCAGGGCTACACAGAGAAACCCTGTCTCTGAAACAAACAAACAATGATCAGGCTGTAGGAGAGCCTGTAGAGCATTTCCTTAATTAGTGATTGATTTGGGGGAGGAGCCAGCCCATTGTGGGTGGGGCTATCCCTGGGCTGGTGGTCCTGGGTTCTATAATAAAGCAGGCTAAGCAAGCCATGGGGAGCAAGCCAGGAAGTAGAACCTTCCATGACCTCTGCATGCATCAGCTCCTGCCTCCAGGTTCCTGCCATGTTTGAGTTCCTGTCCTGACTTCCTTTAGTGATGGACTATGATGTAGAAGTAGAAGTCAAATAAATCCTTTCCTCCCCAACTTGCCTTTGGTCATGGTGTTTCATCACAGCAATAGAAATCCTAAGACAATAACAGCAACAGTTAATAGTAGTGATAATAATTTTAAAAGAAATTAGAAAATTAAATGCACTGTACCAAATGTACTGGGAGGGGGTGTGGTAGAGAAAAAGCATCCCGTTTGCCTTGCCTTCAGCCCCAGCCCCTTGAAAGCTCTCGTTGGACTCCTTGCCCTTGAGTTCTGTGAGACACCACACTTCTTTACAAGAGACCCCATTTTTTCTTCACAGAGCTACATTTTTATGTAGAACACGTCCCCAGGCATGTATAATGCTGTCATGCTCTAAGAGGAGGTTTGATTTCCCAGCCTTCGAACAATTCATGGACTCTGTGGGAAAGCTTGTCTCTAGTGACTTAGAGCTAGGGAGTCTTGGGCTATCAAAGTGACTTGGTGGGGAAAGGCACTTGTCCGGCAAGCCTTGACCCCCTGAGTTAACATCCCAGAACCCAAGTGGTAGAATGAGAGAACAGATTCCTCTAAGATGCTGTTGACCCAAAAATATAACTCAAATCTCAAAAGGGATAAGAGACAGTTTATTATGGAGCCAAACATTCGTAGGGATGGCCCAGGGACAGCAATTTAGATTACTGCAAAGTCCAGGGTCCGACATGGGAGCAATTTCATGATGTTTTGTTTGTTCGTTTTAGCTGCTTTTTGTTTGTCTGATTGTTTTGTTTTTTCTCCGTATGAGTATTACTTACCCATGAGTGTGTGTGTGTGTGTGTGTGTGTGTGTGTGT
>NC_034591.1:155186527-155210980 GCF_900095145.1 Mus pahari
AAAAAAAAAAAAAAAAAAAGAGCAGCCAGTATGCCTAACCACAGAGACATCTTCCATTCCCTTCATGAAGTTTTTAAAGTAAAAGAACAAAAAGTAATGACTCAAGACAGTTTTTTGGTTGGTTGGTTGATTTTTGTTTTGTTCTGAGACAGGGTTTCTCTGTGTAGCCCTGGCTGTCCTGGAACTCACTCTGTAGACCAAGCTGGCCTCAAACTCAGAAATCTACCTGCCTCTGTCTCCCAAGTGCTCAAGACAGTTTTTAAACATGTCAATGGAAATATTAGAAGTATATATTCTAGTAGTGTGGAAGTCCATATTATAGGCCTCAGAGGCCATCAAAAGATAGTTTTTGCACGGGCAGAAGCCAGTGGTCTACTAAGTTAATCCATGAGAAGGAAGTTAGGACTCTGTGCAATCCAAATAATTTACCTGATGGTCACAAAGCTGTCAGGCCAGGCCCAGAGGATGGCCGTGCCCAGCTATTAAGAGAGATAAGGATGGCCTGAGGTAGTTAGGTTCTGGACTTGCAACATTCCAACTTCTCTAATCAGTCAATCATCCTCAGAGTAGGTTTCTGTTTGGAAGGGCGGTTTCTCTCCGGGAACTTTTGTCCACATTGTCCTCTGAGCTACACACGTGTGCTCTATGGCCTAAGTGTGGCCACATGCTTGAGTGTGTGCGTTCACACACACATTAAATAAACTTAGAAATGTAATTTTTAAAACTTAACCATTTGGAAATCCTGCCTCTCTGTAAGAAGTACAGCGAAACATGTGGCTCACCACTTCTGGAAGTGTGTATTTGAAATTTGGGGGTTCGCAGTTGGTCTCCTTCCGTCTTTCCTGAGAGATCACGTGTAACTTGGTATATTCATTTAATGTAGTTCCCCAGAGTAAAAATTATCAGCAGAGAGGGCCGGCTGGAATGGTGGCTTAACGGCTAAGAGTACTTTTTGCTCTTGCAGAGGATCTGGGTTTGATTGCCACGTGGATCCATCTTTAACTTCAGTTCCAGGGGATCCAAATGCATTCTGGCCTCTGGGGGAACCAGACACAAGCATGGTACACAGACATACATGCAGGAAAACACGCATACATACTAAATTTAAAATACATTTTAAATGTTATCAACAGGATAAGGTAAGTCTTTCTGGATCAGCTATTTCCATACCATTTATTTCTCCTCTTTCTGTCATGGCTTCTGTCCTTCTCCTGGTCTCTCAACCCATTCTCTAACCTCCCAGCTTCAGTACCACGGAGGAGGGGGAAAGTCACTATTTTCTCAGTGTGGCTGAAAGTGCTGGTCACAGAGTGTTTGCATGTTAGGGGTCCTGGGAGAGAGAGAGAACAAAAACATTTCTGAGCTTGCTGTAAGGAAGAACTGAAACTGTGAAATGTAGATTACATTACCATGAGATGATAGATTACAAGTATCCTACTACACTTCTGCTAACTGCAGCTAGGACCAAAGTGGTTTTCAAGAGCAGAGCTGAGAAAAAAAGACTTAAGGACACAGGAGCTAGACTCAATAAGTCAACAGGACACTGGTCCAACTCCCAGAACAGAGCTGAGAGTGGGATGTGTGTGTGTGTGGGTGTGGGGGTGTGTAGGGATGACCCGAGACATGGCATACACACATTTGGTAGCACATCTTGAGGAGTGGTGACAAGGAGGGGCTAAGAGGGACAGTGCCTGTGAGGTTCTTAAACCTAACACAAGACAGATGGCTAGACGGCTTAATTCCACCCACAAGCTGTCAAATGATTCCCTCTATCCTAAAACATCTGCCCCCTGCCTGAAACTTTGTTAATTGGATTGCTTTTTATTAGTAATCAATCTCCTTTCAGAGTTTTAAGGTGGATTGCCAGCAATTCACACCTTAATATGAACTTACAAAGGAACCAATCAGTTGCTGGCTATGTTTGGAAATGTGGAGAGGGAAGGATTAACTCTGAAAGGCAGGACGCTTTGAAGGGCAGGGAGCCTCGGGCTATAGCGAGAAGGCAGGCAGCATTAATGATAGTCAATATCTGGGGAATGTTAGAATTAGAAGCCAAAGGTCTTGAGAGGTAGCCCTGCACTTAAGAGCATGCGCTGAACTTGAGAGGACCAAAGTTCGAGTCTCACCACCCACACCAGGTAGTTCAAAACTACTTCCAGGGACCACGACACCTCTGCCCTCATCAGGTACTGCCTGAAGTTACATCACCCGCTACCCTGGCCACAAACATAATTAAAAATAATAATATGACCCTTGGGAAAAAAAAGAATTAGAAGACAAGAGCAAAAGAAGACTTTATTATAATTTAATTTTTTTTAAGACAAGTTCCCTCTATGTATCTCTAGCTGGCCTAGAAATCACTTTACACTCAGTTGGCTTCAGACTTGAAGTCATCTTTCTACCTCTAACTCCTACGCCAAGAGATTTCACAAATGCAAAAATAATTCTTTTATTTGTTTGTTTGTTTTTTTGGTTTTTGTTTTTTTTTTTTTTTGAGACAGAGTTTCTCTGTGTAGCTCTGGCTGTCCTGGAACTCATGCTGCAGACCAAGCTGGCCTCGAACCCAGAAATCTGCCTGCCTCTGCCTTCCAAGTGCTGGGATTAAAGACATGTACCACCATTGCCCAGCAAATTCTTTTTTTTTTTTTAAACTTATTTATTTTATATGTATGGATGTCTTGCCCACAAGTATGTCTGTGCCGCGTGTGCATGCAGTACCTGCAGAATCCAGAAAAGGGCATCAGATCCCCTGACACTGGAGTTACAGAGAGTTGAAAGCTGCTAGGTGGGTGGTGGGATTAGAACCAGGGTCCTGTGGAAGAGCATCACCCTCCTGCCTCTCACCATCAAGTGTAAGTATCATTATCTCACCTGGCTTCCCTATGCTATTCATTTATTTACTTACCTTTGAGACAGAGTCTCCTGTTGTCAGAGTGACCTTGGACTCTCTATGAAACCAAGGATGACCTTGAACTCCTAATCCTCCTGCCTCTGCCTCCTGGGATTATCAGTGTGTGCTACTTCACCTGATTTCTGCCTTGCTCAGAGGTTGACTCTGGGCTTCAGCTCAGGAGGCAATCTCTCTACCATCTGAGCTACATCCCCCAGACCCTCAGAGATACCTGTGAATGCTAAATTGAAACTTTCACAGATCACTCAAGTCTAGGCAGATGAAGCTCACTGGAGATAATTGATGGAACTAGTGTGGTGTGTGGTGTCATGTCATGTCGGTTTGGAATAAGTAAGAATGGAACGGATAAAACAGATAAGCAGTCAGTCAACTGTGAGTCTAATGGGTGAATCATACCAAGGATGTGACTGGCTACTAGTGCTTCTCATACTGTCTAGGAAGCTAACATGGGACCCGGGAGCTGCTGCTATAAGACATGTATGTAATCACTTACACTTGAGGATCTATGCTATACACTTGCAATTTTTTAGATGAAAAATATTGATGCGCTTTTAAATGTTTGTTTAGCAGCACGTTACATGTCCTTCCCGGCTTTTTCCACTTTGTAATCAGACTTAGCTCTGAAATTTTCTCTTTGGATATTCTCTCTCTCTCTCTCTCTCTCTCTCTCTCTCTCCTCTTCCTTTCCTCTTTCTTTTCCTTTCAGCCCTTAAGACTGAACCTAGGGACTTGTACAATCTAGGTAAGGGCTCTACCACCGAGTTACATCACCAACCATAAGATAGATTGAGATAGATTGATAATTCTTAAGTTGAAGTTTGACATTAATGTTAATAGGTATATGTTAAGCTGTAACTTCTAAAACATCTTTCTGTTATTTTAAAATACTTGCACATAGTTGTGCCTGTGTGGTATGTATACAAGTGAGCACAGGGTCACATGAGTGCTGTCCCTTGAGGTCAGAGACTACGTCCCCTGGAATAGGACTTGTTACAGGCAGTTGTGAGACACCCAGTATGAGTGCTGAGAAATGAACTCAGGCCCCCTGGGAAGAGTTAGCACTCTTAACTGCTGAGCCATCTCCCAAGCCCATACTTAAATCAGTCTGAAAAAATACTTTGGGCCTGAGAGATGGCCCGGCAGTTAAAGGTACTGGCTGATCCTCCAGAGGACCCAGGCTCACTCCCTGGATCTACCAGTCCCCAGCAGGCAGCTTACAACTGTCTGAAACTCTAGTTTCAGGGAATCTGACCGGCTCTTCTGGCATCCTTCAGCACTGGGGCAGACTTAGGGTACACAAGCATACATGCAGGCAAAGCATACATGCAGGCAAAGCATCCAAACACAGTTTTCCAAAGCAAATAAAATTAAACAACAAAAACAAAACCAGCAAATGTCATATATAAAATTTTAGAGCCAGGCATAGTAACACAGACTTTTAATGCCATCACTAGAGAGGCAGGGGCAGGTGGAGCTCTGTGAGTTCTAAGCCAACCTGGTTTATATAGTGAAAATAAATAAATAAATCAATAAATCATATATGTGTATATGTATCCATGTGTATCTGTGTATATTTATATATATGTATATATGTATGTATCTGTGTGTATATATATATATATATGTATCTGTGTGTATATACATGTGTATGTATCTGTATATATATATGTATGTATATATGTATGTATACACACACACACACACATATATGCATGTATGTTTAAGAACCTTCTAGATGGTTCAGCAGTAAAGATGTTTGCCACAACTGGGTGAGGTGGTATACACCTTTGATGCCCGCAGTCAGGAGGCAGAGGCAGTCAGATCTCTGTAAATTCCAAAGCAGCCTAGTCCACCTTCACAGTGAGTTCCAGGACAATCAGGGCTACACAGAGAGAGCCTATCTCAAAAACAAACAAACAACAACAAAACACAAAACAAAAGCCCAAACAAACAAACTATCAAAAAAATGTTACTTATCACCAATTCTGATGACCTAATGTGATCCACCACAAGACTCACATGATGGAAATTCCCTACTTGTCTTCTGACCTCCACAGACATGCCTTAGCATGCAGGCAAGAATGCACACTCACACACACACACACACACCTTTTTTTTTAAAAAAAAAGAAAATTATATCTATTTCTTTCATTACTATTACATTCCCTGTCCCAAAGTCTGTTTAATAAATCCTAAAGAATGAAAAATAAGTATTTATGCCTTAATCTAATTGTGAGAATTAATAGAATGTAGAAAGAAAGAAAAAAGAAAGGAATGAAAAATCGTGGACTAGCTGTGGTCCTAACCAGTTAGATCCCCCTGGGCAAATATTTTAACCTGTCTGACCTGTTGGGACCTGAATGCTTCGTGGTTGGTCAGCAGGGCTCTAAGCTCAGGGGACAACTGAGTGAGGGCAGCCTTGTCACAGTCTTGAAATAGTTAATGTGTTTCGAGAAAGTTTCCAACATTTTCATACTGTGCTGGTCCTGCATCTCATCCCTGTCTTGTGAATGGAGACACAGAGAACATGACCAGTTTCCGGCTTCTCTATTTTAATTGTTTTCTTTGAACGTTGCATGAGTGTATCAGGGAATTTGAGAGTCTGCTTGCTCTAACCACCTGCCCTCTCTCCCCCTCTCCAGCATAGGTCCTCCACCCACGCCTGCTAAATCTGCCACAGAATTGCGCTGGCTTCCACGGGTTGCTGTAGCGCCATAATATTGACCTTCAAATACGCAAGCAGAACCAGAAAGTGGAGGTGGGGGGGGTGGGTCAGAGGCATGGACACACACGACTCTCCTTCTGATAACAAACGTTTTAGGTCTAAAACGAGAGAATTGTCTAATGCAGTTCCTATAAAGGAGGGTTTTGGACAGAAAATCTGAAAGACTGAAAAATCATTTGGGTATTTTGATCTCTCTCTTCCTGTGTTAGTCAGGGTTTCTATTCCTGGACAAAACATCATGACCAAGAAGCAGTTGGGGAGGAAAGGGTTTATTCAGCTTACACTTCCACATTGCTGTTCATCACTGAAGGAAGTCAGGACTGGAACTCAAGCAGGTCAGAAAGCAGGAGCTGATGCAGAAGTCATGGAGGGATGGTCTTTACTGGCTTGCTCAGCTTGCTCTCTTATAGAACCCAAGACTACCAGCCCAGAGATGGCACCACCCACAAGGGGCCATCCCGCCTTGATCACTAATTGAGAAAATGCCTTGCAGCTGGATCTCATGGATGCACTTCCCCAACTTGAGCTCCTTTCTCCGTGATAACTCCAGCCTGTGGGCAGTTGACACAAAACTACACTCCCTCTCTCCCTATCTTCTTTTCTCTACCTTTCTTTCTCTCTCCTTTCCCTTCCTCTCCCCCTCCTCCTCTTCCTCCTTTTCCTTCTTCTTCTGTCTCCACCCACTTTCTCCGTGTGTGTGTGTGTGTGTGTGTGTGTGTGTGTGTGTGTGTGTGTGTGTACAGAGGGCAATCTCGGCTATCATCCTCAGGAATATGGTCCCCATCCTAGAAACAGGGGTCTCTCAGTGGCCTGGAGCGCACCAACTAAACTAGGCTTGCTGGCTAGCAAGCTACAGAGATGGCCCTGTCTCTGCCCCTCCCCACTGTTAGAATTAAAAGCCTGCGGCACCACACCATTTCCTGTAGGTCCTGAGTGGGGGCTAGAATTTGGGTCCTTGCAAGCACATTACCAACTGAACTATCCGCCTAGCCCCCTTTCCCAGTGCCCTGCTACTCCCCCCGGTACCCCTCCCCCAAGCCCTAGCTTTTTCTTTCTCTTCTTTGAACCATTTCAGAAATACCTCATATCCATCCTCAAATTAAGGATATCTTCACAGAGGACAATTTTTTATATACAATGTTTCAGAAGGGAACAAATGCCACCCCAGGTTTTTTTTTTTTTTTTTTTTAAGTAATCATTATGAAAATAAATGATGGACTACAGAGGGGCAAACACAGCAAGCTGCCCAGAGATGAGAACAGCATGCAAATTACTACTAATCTAAATTACCTTTTCTTCTCTCCTTTAGAAAAATGCCATCTCTATTTTAAAACATTTCAATCCGAGCAATTCAAGCTATTTCAAGATGTTAGAGCTTAGGTCTCTGAGTCTAATGCCTTTTGCTGCATCTTACAGCGTTTAATAAAAGGCATTGTCATGCTATGGTCTGAAACAACTAGGAAGTGCTTAAAAAAATGTCTTTTAGTTTACCACTTGGGCTCCATTAAAGGTAGGGCAAACCACATGATAGAATTCTTCTTGACAATAGCATCTTTCCTCTATTGATAGTTGAATGGTGAGGATGTCCTTGCGAAGACTTGGTAGTCCTGGAACGTTGGTATTCCCTGGAACGTTGGTATTCCCTGGAACGTTGGTATTCCATTGCTGACCCTGAGAGCTGGGTAGACAGAAGTAAACGCATCCTCTGGGCAGTCTCTGGAAGTGTCACTTTTGGTTTGAGTTTTCTGTCAGTTCTGTTTTCTGTTTACAGTAATTCAGGAATATATTGACAAAATGCAGTCTGTGGAGATTACAGAGTATCACGGTGGCCCGGAAGACCCACTTACCTTTTTGGTTTATTTCATTGACTATTTGTGTGTGCACGAAGTGAAAATTTCTAGTTTCTTAACAACTCAGTTGTGCCATGTGATGTTTTTCTGGAAGCTGTCTTGTGAGAGGGCACGTGACATTTTGAAAGAACATAAATGAACTCCTGCTAACAGTGAGAGGATACTCTCAGATCGCTACACAGAGCAACTCTTCGCTGGTCTTAGCTGGTCTTCACTTCTTCTCGTGGTATTCCAGCCGATGCTGGGCCCTTCTGATGACTCCTGCGGTCTGTTACAGGGTTGCACTTCCCTGCTTGATCCTGTGCTGGTACTGATTTGTGTTAAGTGTTTGCTATTGAACTGGGCTGCTGCAATCCTGACTACAAAGGGTAGAATCACCCCCAAGGAATTACTTCTAAACAGGCTCACAACACCCACTTCCTATTAACTTTGGTCTTCCCCTACGGCTCTGGTCAGTGGGTTAGAAGGGAGGTTAATGAGTATAAGAACCCGAATAAAGTAGATTTTGAAAAAAATTCTTAATCTACATGTACGTGTGGGTATCCCTGTGTGTGTGTGTGTGTGTGTGTGTGTGTGTGTGTATGTGTGTGTATTTGTAAGTACTAGTGTGTACATACCATTCTACACATTTGAAAATCAGAAGGCATTGCTTAACAGAGAGCTCTCTTGCTCTGCCAAGTGCTCAAGGGATCAGACTCAGATCTTAAGGGTTAAACGGTAAGCACATTTATCTACTGAGCCATCTTGCTGGCCCAAAAGTTTAGACAGTCCAGGCTGGCCTGAAGTGCCCCGCCACGACAGCCAGCTCCACTAACCATTGATTACTACTTGGTTTCCAATTGAGATACCAAAAGGCAAATTCAAGGACTGAGAGGGGAGGGGCTCCTGTGGCCCCACCCCCATCTAAGAAGCTACCGGTGGTTGATAACTGCCAGTGATTGTCACTCTTTAAAGGCTCGGCCACTGGTGCATTCTTCAGATCCCAGTGAATGATCCTAAGTCCGTGCACATCAGGACAATGCTAACCGGACTCAAAAGATTAAATAAATAAATACGTAAAGATGTAAAAGCTATTAAAGAATGATCTGTATGGAAGAACTACACCTACACGTCTGCCTTGCCCTCAGAAAATATCAAGGCGAGCATTGAGAACATCCTCCAAATCTAAGAAACTCTTGAGGAGTTGCTGTAGTCAACTCTACCTCTGTGCTTTTTAAGGTACCTGTCCGGATTCATTCACTCAGTAAAAATATTTTTGAGCACATAACAGGTGCTAAGCATTTCACTGAGAACCAGAGAGTGAAGAAACAAGACCATAGACCAGATAATGCCGGGAGAGTAGCAAATGTCTCCCAGGAGGGATAGTTTCATGGAAACAACTGATTTCTCCTAGTTTGGGATTCTGGAATTGACTTCTATTGTGTTAGCCTTGGTGCTGAAAGGTGTTTTGTTTTGTTTTTGCTTTGTTTTGTTTTGTTGTTGTTTGCTTGCTTTGTTGTTTTCCTGGACAAGGTTTCTCCATGTAGCCCTGGTTATCCTGGAACTCACACTGTAGACCTTGAAGTCACAGAGATCCACCTGCCTCTGCCTCTGCCTCTGCCATTGCTAGGATTAAAGTTGTGTGCTACCTCTGTCCAGTGAAGCTGAAAATTTTTTGTGGCCTGCCTTATCCAAGTCTCTGTTCTATCATCCTCAGGATGAGCCTTGTCTTCTGTCATCCAAGAGCTGAAGTCACGCACTCATGTCCTGAGCAGCCAGCCGACAGAGAGAAGCAGGAAACCCCTCTTAATCTCCCAGTCTCTGTTTTTCTACATAGGAACCTAAACCCAGGCCTCATGTCTAGGTCCAAGGAGTTTGAGAAACATGTATTTAATTTAGCAATTAAACACATCAATGTATCGGTGTGTTGAGCTCAGAAGGGATCTAATAGAGATCTCAGATGCTGAGGTAAACGCAATTTCTTCCCAGCATGGTAACAGACCTTCCATCTTGTAGACAACACCCTGAGTAAGCTTTTCAACCTACAGACAACACTGTGAGTGAGCTGGAGCAGAAAGGAGTTAGCTCATGGTATAATTTACTAACTTCAAGTACTATGCGTAGAAACAATGTTAATTATCAACAGGATTCAGTTGCCGCTTCCTCTGTGGCGGGTTCTCTAATCATTGCCTCAGTGCCAGCAGAAAGCCCTTCTTACAAGCCTCCACCTCCCACAGCGGAGTAGCATCATAGCTTTGACTAGAGATACAATAAATGTGTTTCTGTCTTCCCCACTCTCATCCAAACTCGACTTTAATGCCTTAAGGGCTAAAATCTGAGTTTTTACACTCCCACTTTCTCAGGAATTAGGTTCATGAAAAGGTTTTCTATTTGATTTCTTTTTCGAGACAAGGACTCTTTATATAACCCTGGCTGGGCAGGAACTTGTTCTCTAGACTAGACTGGCCTCGAACTTGCAGAGCTCTTCCTGGTTTTGTCCCTTAAAGGCAGGGATTAAAAGTGTGAACAATCATGCCTGGCTGAATTATTTTTAACAAGTAAAAGAATTTCAGATGCGGGGTCTCTGAGCAAACATAACCAAGGTGCCACAGAATAATAGTATACAGATTACTTTGTCAGCTATCAAAATATTTAACACATCTTTTTTGCTAATGAACACAAGTGACTCTTACAGTTTTATCAATATTTAGAATCTCATCTGATGATCATCATGCTAAATATAACTGTCAAACTTAGAAAAAGTGTATTTTGTCAATGATAAGTGCAATGACAGTTATAGCAGTTAAAAATCATTCTTTGATCACAATTGCCAAATAAATAAATAAATAACTTCCTTAAAATGCCTTAGTAAAAAGTACAGCGTGAGTCTTACCCACTCTCTGTATTTGTAGCGCTGGTCCCAGAGTAGCAAGCTTTGGAAGCAGAGCGCACTGGCTCTCTAGCTCTTGCTATCTCCTAGATCCCTGCTGCCGGGGATTCTGTTCCCTAGATCACCTGGTCTGGAAGGTCATGTCCCCAACAAGCAAGGCTTAGGCCCAAGGCGGTCCATGTGGCTCAACCTGAGTCCTCGCCTGTTACCCGGAATAGCACTGCAGAGAATGACTTGAAACGCAATAGGGTTCGTACTCTCTGCCCCCTTCGTTCACCTTTCCTATTATAATCATTCATAACTTTCTCTCGATGTTCTTAGCTCAAACACAAATGGTTCTCAGATTAGAAACTCAGCTGATAAGACACTTCTGAGTCCAAAAGTACTCTGCTGTAAGAATTGGATCCAAAACAGAAAAGCCTGGGGCTGCTTGGGTCTGACTCGGTGGCGAAGCTCTTGTCTAGCATATGTAAGGTTCCGAGTTCGATATTCCTCCGCACTGATCCCTGTGCAGCAAAGGAAAAAAATCAAATCAAATCACAACAAAGCAAGAGCTATGTAAGGAGGCCCCGCCCCTCCCCCATAATTACTCTGCTGCTCCTTTGTGATTCATTCATATGCTAAATATTGTTGAATACAAATGCAAAAAAAAAATTGCACTGGCATTACATTTTTCATTTCTTTTTTTTTTAACTTTATATTACAATTACCTATAAACAGTCTATTTTAGATTATTGGTCATGGAATTCCACCTATAGCTGACTTAAACACTGAGCTGGAAATTGGTTAAAGAGTAAATGCATATGTAGAAACATGAACATATATAATTTTCTACAAAACTGAATTGTCAGCTGGGAAAACATTTTGTTTTAAACAAGCAGTGATGGAGACCACTAAAGTGCAGTAGTCTGTTTAGATAGTGACCGTGTAATAGGAATAGCGCTAGTGATGACAGAGGAAGAGACAATCTCATTCATCTGTCCTATGTGCCTAGGGCATGTGCCATAAAGAGTCCAACTAAGTCCTTCAAAAACCCCTGTATTAAAGGCTTTGTTGGGGCCTGGGCAGTGCAGGCAGGCAGTAGATCCATGGTTAACAGACCTATGTGAGAGGTTCTTATGTCACTGGGGATGTGCCCGTGACCCATCTAGTTTTTCTCCTTTGTTTCCTGGTTCATGCTGTGGGTGGGCATTTTGTTCTTCCACATCCCTCACCCCCACCTCTGTAAGTAGTCTCCATTTCTGTCCAGACCCCCAGCAGAGTCTCAAGTAATGAGTCTACACACTGTTGCGCTGGAAAAATTCTTCTTACAAGTTGAATTATTTTCCTAGCTACTATGGCCAAACACCTGAGCAGCATCAACTCAAGGGAGGAAGGGTTTGCTTTGGGTCGAGGTTTGAGGGGAAACAGTTTATCACAGCCAGGAAGGCAGGACTGTGGAAGCCGGGAAGGCTCTTCACATTGCGTTGGCAGCCAGAAAGCAGAGAGCAGCTGGGAAGGTGGAGCCTGCTTATGCAAATGCACTGGCTGGCCCTCATGATTCACTTCCTCCAGTGAGGTTCCACCTAGTAAAGGCTCCACACTCTTCATATTGGCATTGCCCGGGAGCTGCAGAAATGGCTCAGCAGTTAAAAAGTTAGTTGGTTGTTCTTCGAGCGTTTAGGTGTTTGGTTCCCAGAATCTAGATTTAGTAGCGTACCACCACCTGTAATTCCAGCACGAGGGCATCTGACACTCTCTTTTGGTCTCCTTAGGCATACACATGATACACACACACACACACACACACACATACATGCGCAGTTTTTTTTTTTTTTTTTTTTTAAGTAGCTTCAACATTTGGATACCAAGTGTTTAAACACATGGGTCTATGTGAACATTAATGTTGCAAACCATAACATAGGTCAATTGTCTGAGGTACTTACACTGTAGTAATGTAAAACTCCTTAACAGCATGAGATATGATAAATTTTTCTCTCATGGTTATGTATGTCTTTAGTGGTTTTACATTTACTGACTTCATTTTTTTTTTTATGTAGTATTTGAATTTCTTTTTAGCTACGACGTATTTTTTTTTTTTATCAATATCACTTTCTCCAGGAAGAATTTCTTCTCCAAGAAAGTCTCTATAGATCTCTTTAACGAGCTAACCATGCCAAACTCTCTCTACTCTTCAATGTGTCATTCAAAACGGCTACACATCTTTAGTATACTTGAAACCAGGTAGATAGTGTCATGGAAGCAGCTATTTTCAGATGCTTCTATGCTGCTCTTTGGTCTCTGCCATTTTCTTCCCTATTCTATACGGGATAGTCTATAAAAAGCTAAGAATGTTAAATCTAAGAAAGGATAACAGTATGACTCATGGCAAGTTGCTGCAGCATAAACAGAAATAAATATCAAAGATGGAGTACTTTGTAAAGCAAAGCACAATGGAAGTACATCAAAGTATTTATTCATTTAACATTTCCTGAATGACAGTGATAAGAATAAACATAGTGTTTAATTTAGGAAGCATCAAGAGGAGAAAGAGATATGGATTATTGTATCAATTAAGTAGGCACCACTACATGCGAAAATGAAGGAGGAAGCAGGCTGTCCAGAATTGATCAGTTTCTTTGTTTGCTTTGTCTAAGACAAGGTAACAGTAGCCCAGGCTGAACTTGTACTTCATGTAGCCAAGGATGACCTTGAACTTCAGATCCTTATGGTTCCACCTCCTGAGTGCTAGGGTTGCAATGTGTGTAGGGACATGCCTGGATTATGAGATATTGGGATGGGGAGGAGGGGGCTGTTGCAGGCTGAGCGAGCGCTCTACCAGCTGAGCTATATTCTTCAGTGCAGAGGAACTTGTGAACAAGGAATTCGAACATCAGTAGAAGACTGATGGGCAAATCAGAAAGAGGGCACTCTAAGGACTGAAGAGTGCGTACACGGAGTTGAAAACAGTCGGGTTTTTTTTTTTTTTTTTTGTAGAACATTCTAGATGGCTAACATGTAGGCTGGGCAGAGCTCGGTTAGGAAAGTCCTTCCCAACTGATAAGCAACCGTTTCAGGATTTTATTCTTTAGGCTTTTGGTGCCAAAAGAAAACAAACAAACAACACAAAACCAAAACCAATTTGAAGCAAGAAGGAAATGTATTCAGATGAGCATTTTAAGAAAACTGTATCGATAGAGGTGACAAGTTCTTGGAGTTTTGAAGCTCCTGCTGTGGGAACTTGGTTCCATGCTTGGTCTCTAAAAGGATGAGAATTGCATTTCTGGAGGAAAAGTGACTTATTTTTAGCATGTTGAGTTTGAAGCATTTGAAGCATATCTAAAAGAAATTCTGAGATATGGTTCCTAGTTTACGCAAGAGGTCTAGGGCAGAAAAACAGATTTGGGAATGACGGTCCTATGAGGCAATGGGTCTCAGACATTAGTGTTCATAAGAATTACCAAAGTGCTCTTTAAATCCTGAGTCCTTGATCTAATAGTGTGTGTGTGTGTGTGTGTGTGTGTGTGTGTGTGTGCATGTTTGGAGCCAGGAGACTGATGATGGTTTCCCTCTATCATACTACACTTTAGTTTTTGACAGGTTCTCTTACTGAGCCTGGAGCTCATCCCTTTGGCAAGGCTGTCTTGACAGGAAGTCCCTGGGATCTGCTGGTTCTGTTTCCAGCTCTGGGATTACAGTTCACACTGTGCCATGCCTGAGTTTTCACGTGAGCATGGAGGATTCAAACTCAGAGTCTCGGGCTTGTGCAGGCAGCACTTTGACCATCGAGTCATTCCTCAGGAATCCATCTTGAAACAACTTTAAATAACTGATGCACACGGATGACTGAACCAGTTTGGAGAAACAGTGTCAAGAGAACAGGAGGAGAACTGTAAGGAAGTGGTGCTATAAAACCCAGAAGAGTGGGCGTGGTGGCGCACGCCTTTAATCCCAGCACTCGGGAGGCAGAGGCAGGCGGATTTTTGAGTTCGAGGCCAGCCTGGTCTACAAAGTGAGTTCCAGGACAGCCAGGGCTACACAGAAAAAAAAAAAAAAAACAGAAGAGGAGGCTTTCAGAAAGTGCGGTGGCCATGTCAATCCAGCAGAAATTCCTGGAAGCACAGAGCCAAGAACATGTACGGCCTGAAGAACAGACTGGATCCTGGAGGAGTGGAGTGCTGGGGGAACGGGCATGGGGAATGGAGCTTGTCTAAGAAAGCAGTGCCTTGTAGACGTGTTACACTCCACTGTCAGGAACTCAAGGTCCTCCTCAGCTATGCAGTGAACTCTAGGCCAATAGGACTATGTGAGACCCTGTTTCAAATGCAACCAGCAAAAGAACAGTGTGCATCTTTTTAAAAATTAATAATTGCAGGGCTGCAGAGATGGCTTGGCAGTTAAGAGCACTGGCTGCTCTTCCACAGGACCTAGGTTCAATTCCCAGTACCCACATGGCAGCAAACAACAGTCTGTAACTCCAGTTCCAGGGGATCTGACACAAAATATTAATGAACAAAAAAAGTAAATAAATCATTTAAAAATTAATAATTGCATTGGGGCTGGAGGAGTGGCTCAGTGATTAACAGCTACTCTTCCAGAGGACCCAGGTTCTATCCACATTGGGTGCTCACAAACCGTGGGTACCTATGATAGAATCAGACAGTTGGAGCTTTGGAGCTCTGTTGACCAGCAAAAACAAAAAAGTGCATGTGGCGGGAGGGGAGAGTGGTTTGGTTTGGTTTTGGTTTTGAAAGACAGGGCTTCTCTGTGTAGCCCTGGCTGACCCTAGAACAAACTTTGTAGACCAGGGTGGCCTCTGCCTCCCAAATGCTAGCGTTAAAGGTTTGTGCCACATTGCCTGTCAAGGAAAGGAAAGGTTTTAATTTAAACAAGTTCAGGGGCCCAGATGTGAGCTCCTTCAAGCTGTTTTTTGTGATCGTTGTTTGTTTCCGAGGCGGGGTTCTTATGTAGCTATGGTGGTTGGAATGAGAATGGCCCCCAGAGGCTCAGAGATTTAAATGCTTAGTCACGAAGGAGTAGCACTATTTGAAAGGATAAGGCAGTGTGGCCTTTGTTGAAGGAAATATGTCACTGGAGGTGGGCTTTGGGGTTTTCAAAATCTCAAGCCAGGTCCAATGGCTCTCTCTTCCTGCTGCCTTCAGGTCCAGATATAAAGCTCTCAGCCACCCCTCCAGCCTGTGCTGTCATGATAAAAAAAACCAAACCTCTGAAACCATAAACAAGCCCCAGCTGAAGGGGTTCTTTTATAAGGGTTTCCATGCTTGTGGTGTCTCTTCTCAGCAGCAGAACAGTGACTGAGGCAGTAGCCCAGGCTAGCCCAGGCTAGCCTGTACTTGCTTTAACTTCTGATCCGTCTGCCTCCGAGACTAAGATGCTACCACTGCAGACCCGTGTCATCACACACAGTTTTTGAAGATCACCTCCAACATCATCATTCGGGAAGCTAAAGAGAGAGGATCATTTCAAGTTCAAAGCCAGCCAAAGTTACAGAGTGACACTCTGACTTAAAACACCAAATAAATAAATAAATAAATAAATAAAAGTAAATGATTTTAAAAAACAAACAAACCCTCAATCACTGATCTACAGCTTTGTGTTGTTGTTCTTTTCAGACAGGGGCTCGCTGTTTAGCCCTGGCTGGCCTCGAACTTGCCATGTAGACAAGGCTGGCCTCAAAATCAGAGACCCTGCTTTCCAAGTGTTTGTTAAATGGTGTGCATCACCATGTCCAGCTTTTTATTGTAATTTTTTCAAGGTGAGTGTGTGTGCATGGGAGCGTGTGTATGTTTCATTGGTATGTCAGTGCAGTATGCGTGTGCCTGGTACCTGAAGAGGGCAGAGGAGGGCACCAGATCCCCTGGAACTGGAGTTACAGACAGTTGTGAATTGCTATAGGGGAATTGGGAATCAAATTCAAGTTCTCTGGAAAAGCAGCAAACACCCTTAACTCATGAGCCATCTCTTCAGCACTGCCTCCTTTCCCTTCCTTTTTAATCCCCAATAACCAGAAAGATTTCTGGCACCTAGTAAGGATCCTACTTATGGTTTTTAGGTTAGTGAAATAATGTTATCTGTAACTCTCTGTTATTGGGTTATTTATTTACTAATTTATATTTTATGGAACAAGCTCTTTATCATCCCTAGTTGGCCAGGGGATGAATTGAATTCTCTTCATAGCCATGGATGACTTGAACTTCCAAATTCAGAATCGTCCGTCTCTCCTCCCTTCACTGCCCCTCCCCACCCATCTCCTTTGAACTCTTTTCTTTTGCCTTTACCACCAGGTACTGGGATTACAGGCTTGCCCCATTGCTACTAGCTTTTTTGAGTATCAAGACTTGAACCCAGAGTTTTATGCATGCTAAAACAAAACAAACAAACCACAGAACCAACTGAACAATAAATCTGCCCCTGATAAGTTTGCTTCTTAGGGAGAAAAAAAAAAATCCTCCAATAGCTTGGCTTGCGGATCTTCCTGTTCTTTGGGGACTCAGACATTCAGGTTCCACTCTTTCTGTCTACATTTTCACTTAGCTAATTTGGTCATCCTTTCTCTCAGACTTCTCCTGGTATATCTTACCTTGCTTTGGCTTGCTCAAAGGACGGTTCACCATAATATTCTTGAGTCTGTCAACCAATAATGTGACAAAATACGTAGTGGCACATCTTATTGGTAAAGTTTGTTTGGAAGGACCAGCGCCTTCTTGTGGAAGGCAGGCAAAAGCTCTACTGAGGAGGTCAGCCCAGGAACTTTGAAAAATTCCACAAGACCCCTCCCTCCTGGAAAAGAAAGGTTATAGAGCATTTAGACACCCCTCCCCTCTGGAAGGGAGAGGTTAATTACATTCCTCAGACCACAGGGGGAACTATCAGCCACCCACAGATGAGGGAAGCCCAGAGCATAGACATATTCCTCAGGGCAGACTGTCTGTTAGCCACCTGCAGATAAGGGAACCCCTTGCTACCTCATTCCCTAAGGACCAATCAGTTTAAAAGTCACACTGTTCTGCCAATCACATTGTGCTTAGTGGCTATTGCTCTATTTTACCCCTGAAAACTGCCTGGAGTGGCCAACTCCCCTTTGGGTGCAGAACGACCCCAACATGCTGGAACAATAAATTCCTCTTGCTTTTGCATCAATCCCCCGCTTCCGAGTTGTTCACTGGGGGGTTGGGGGTTAGCGGGTGGGGTGGTCCCTGGTGAACTAAGGCTCGTCAGAGTCTTACACTACCACAGAACTACAGTCCCAGGCCCTTGATAGTAGAGTTTAATAAATGATAGTATATGTGTTTCTTGATAGTCAAAACAACAACAAAAACCAAAACAACAAAACCTTTGCTCTCACATGCTCTTTCTTTACTTTCTAGAACTCACTTTTTAAAAATCCACTTTAAAAGGGTAGCAAGGGCTAGAGAGATGGCTCGGTGCTTAAGAGCACTGGGGTGTCAATTCCCAGCACCCACAAGGCAGCTCACAATGTTTGTAACTCCGATTTCAGGGCATCTGACGCCCTCTTCTGGCCTCAGTTGGTACTGTGTGCACATAGCACACTTAGATGCACGGCAGGCAAAACACTCAGACACGTAAAATAAAAACCATAAGTGACTTTTTAAAAGGTTTCTAAAGGGAAGCAAATGAATTTGCAGGGGGTTTATATATTATTTATTTAGTGGTGGGGGAGGGGGTTGTCAGGGGGTTTGAGGTGAGACTTCTCGCCTTCCACTCTGTGCGTGTGAGGAGGGAACTTGGGCCTAGAGGCTTGGCCGCAAGCCCCTGTGCCCACCGAGCCAACTCACAGGGATCTGTTGGTTTCTAAGATGTCACCTTGATTTCTTTCCTTTCAACTGTTTTAGGAAGCAATCTTGGGTTTGGACTTTTCTCCCCCACCCCCGTGCTGTGTGTTCTTGTGCTCTGAGAGCTGTGAGTTCTTTAGATCAAAGGTTGTCCTCTGTGAATGGGGAGGGTGATTCTTTTTATTCTTCATATATATATATATATATATATATATATATATATATATATATGAAGAGTGGCTGTCAGAGGAGCTGGTTGTCCCCTCCCATCACGTGGGCCCCCCATGATCTAACTTGGGCCATCTCACCAGCCCTTTCCTCAGGACTCATAAGCCTCCTCTTCTTTTGAGGAAGTGACAGTCACAGGATGATTCTTCTCAAAAGACAGAATCATGAAAGAAGAAATCAAATCGTCTCACAGGCTGGAAATATATAAAACAGACAATAAAAAGCAGACATTGGATATGAGTTTAGGTGTGACTCAGTTCTGCAGAGGTGTAAGGTGATAAAAGGATATGTTATTGGGTAATAACTCCATTGAGGGGTTGAGGCATCAGGAAGAAAATTAAATCCGATGAGCCCAGGGCCGACTCATAGTTGAGGAGAGTCAGCAATAGGGAAGGCATGATCAAACAGACTTGAGATGTCCCTAAGGAATGGGCATTTCAGGGAGATTTTAAGAAAATAAAAACTTTATCCATTAATGACAAGACATTATTTAGAGCACTCAACATTGTAATGTATGAAGCCACCTTCACTGGCTCTGAAGGTCATATGGGCTATTATTTACCCCAATCAAAGCCTGTCTTGCTTTGTATACACATCATTAACTTTTTTATTTGCTGCTTTCCCTCAACTTCAGGACATAGGAAATCATTCTTAAGAGTCTAGATTACACAGGGAGTAGTGATGCACACTATTAGATCCAGCACTCTGGAAGCAGAAGCAGGCAAATCTCTGCTTTAGAGGCCAGCCTGGTCAACAGAGCAAGTTCCAGGACAGCCTGGGCTACACAGTGAGATAGCCTGGTCAACAGAGCAAGTTCCAGGATAGCCTGGGCTATACAGTGAGATAGCCTGGTCAACAGAGCAAGTTCCAGGATAGCCTGGGCTACACAGTGAGATCCTGTCTCAACAAACAAACAAAAAAAAACCAAAACAAACAAAAAGATTCTAGATTACTATTTAAGCACTGCAAAGGTTTTTCTTTTCTTCCTTATGTCTCTCTCCTGTACCTCCCCAAACCCCAAGCATAGAATGTGCACTCTACAGTTGAACTACATCCTTAGCCTTTGGTTGTGATTTTGAAAGATACAGAAGTTAATCTATATTGACTTTTGAGATGTGCTTTCTGTGAACACATCTTGTAGTATCCAAAGATCCAGAGCTAAATAGAAGCCTAGCACAGCACACAGCCAACGTATAGACTTCTCAGTGGTATGCAAACTTTCAAATCCCTCAGCAGGACTATCAAGCACTAGATTCATAAGCTATTGTGGCATTTGAGAGATTTTTAATTTTGTAATGATAGCAGAATAGAGAGTCAACAGCTCTTCATATTCTTGCTGTGCTGTGCCAGTGATCACTGATGCTAAAGTGGGACATTTCCTGCTAGCTATTCATTGATTTAAAAAAAAAAAGTCATATTTTCCAGAGACTGGGCAGGAGATAAGATGTCAAAAAGTAATAAGGACTGAAATGAGGGAGCAGAATACAAAGGGACCCAAAAGAGAAAACATTACAGCGATGGTATTTTTTTTTCCTCCTGTATATGCAGATGGACAGGAAAATTATAGCAGTAATTGCAGTCTCCGTTTCACCAGAGACGTATGGCCTTGGGGAATCAGGAGATAGGAGAAAAAATCCAATGAAAATGCACTCTCATCAGGAGCTTTGGCCAAGGGCATTCACCCTCCCTGTGCCTTGGTTTCCTTAAAGGTTGAAATGGATCATTTACTTATTTCAGTTACTGGGAAGATGAATGAGCAGATGAATGCCTCAGAAGCACCCAAACTGGTCAGGAAAAAAAAAAAAGGTGCTTCGAGAATGCCAAGTTGTACTATTATTATTGAACTGTGTTTCCTTTAGGATGAGTCATTTGCTGCAAAGCCGTGGAGACAATTCCAAGAGTGACGATGAAGGATCAGGGGCAGTAAGGAGCAAGCATAGCGCTCTTTACTGGCGCAAGGGAGGTCTTACTAGCAGTGAACCCTTCCTTTGTTCAAAGGACAAGGGACTTGGGGGTGTCAAGGCATTAAAAATACCATACAGCAACGTATTCATTCGAGCAGACTCTTGGAAATCTATAGGCGATTTGAATTCAGACTTTGCCATTTTTCACCATAACCCTGGGCACAATCACCTTTGTTCCTTTATGTTTCTTTGCCCCGCTCTGTGAAATGGAGACAATCATAGTTCTAATAGTGTCGTCGGGATTTAAATGTCCACCATCCCAAGGACTCAGCAAAGTAAGTTGCCCTTGTAATAAATGAGAGGTTGAGAGCCTAGAAATTCACGTTGATAATCAAGTACATCTTTTTTAAGAAAGGAAAAGGCAAGTTTTAATTTTCTAAACTATTATATGACTCAGAAGCCTAGAAAGGAAAAAAAAAAAACAAAAACAAAAACAGCAACAAAAAGACCTTAAGTCTGAATCAGTCCCATTTCAGTGGTCCGAGCTCACTCGTGGACCCTCCTTTATTTGGCATGCCACACGCCAGAAAAGCCTTTCCCAAAAGCAGTTTTCCATTTCAGCGCCCGGCGTCTCCCTGAGAAGCCCCGGGCTAAGCAGTCGCTGGTTCCAAACCTCACGGGGTTCGGAGCCGAGCCCTCCGGGCGGGCGCCGGCGGGACCCGACCCCGGAACCTTGGCGCGGCGCGGCGCGGGCGGGGCGCGGGGGAGGGCTTTGGCGGGGGCGCGGCGCCGCTTCGCCCAGCCTCCGAGCGAGCGAGCGAGCGAGCGCGGCGCAGCGCGGGCCGGCGGCCGGCCGCGGAGGATGCCGAGGGGCGGCGACGCAGGCCGGACTCAGCCGGGGCGGCGGGGAGGAGGGCGCCGCCCGAGGGGGTAGGGCGGCCGCGGGGGCGCGCTCGGGCCGGGCCGCGCGCCCTGCGCTCCGTTCACTCGCTCGCTCGCTCGCTCGCTCGCGCCCTCCTTCCTCGGCGGCGGCGGCGGCGGCCCGGGAGCAGACATGGCGGCCGACCTGAACCTGGAGTGGATTTGCTCCCTGCCGCGCTCCTGGACGTACGGGATCACTAGGGGCGGCCGCGTCTTCTTCATCAAGTGAGCGGGCGGGGGAGGCGCCGCCGGGCGGCTCGGGGGAGCGGTGGGAGCGAGCGGGCCGGGGGGCTCCCGTGGGTCGCCCCTCGCGCCGCTCAGCGCCTGTCCCTTCTCTTCCCTGCAGCGAGGAGGCCAAGAGCACCACCTGGCTGCACCCGGTCACCGGCGAGGCCGTGGTCACCGGGCACCGGCGGCAGAGCACAGGTAAGGCGGGCCGGGGCCGGGGCTGCGGCTCCGGGCCACCTGGCGGGGTTGGAGGGGCTCCGGGCTCCGCGCGACTGAGTCCCGGGGCGCCTATTCTTCTCCGCCTTTTCATCGGCACTTGGAGACGGCGCCCTCTTCCTGGTGCCCTGGTCCCCATCCCTGCCCGGACGCCCCCCGAGGATGGGCGACGCCCCTCTACCCCTGATCGCCCCCGTCTCCGCCTCCAGCACCTTTTAGGAGGTCTTCACCCGCTCCCCGTTGCTCCCCGCATCCCAGCACCCCCGCGGTGAGACGGTCCCGCATCCTCGCCCTGCTCCCCAGAGAACTGCTTTCTGCCAAGCAGCTTTCTCCTCCTCCACCTCCTACTTCTCCTAAGTGGGACTGTGGGTAGGTGACTGATGGAAGAGTTAGGGGTGCCGCGGTGCACCCTCCCCTCCCCATGTGATCCAAACGCCGGTGAGTCCCCTCCTGCTACCCGAGGAGCCGCTGGAGTTAGGACGCTGGAGCGGGCGCCACAGCCAGTGATCCCGGCTCAAAAGTCCCCGGTAGCCGCAGCCAAGCTCCACGTACCACCAGCAGGCGGTGGGCGAGCCAGGGCGGTCCCGCGTGGGGGGCCTTCGGGCCCCAGTTCCACGAGGAAATGCATCTCGGGTTGCTTTGATAGCTTTCTTGACTGCTTGGCATGAGTTGAGCTGGAGGAGGGCTTGGGGCGGTTTCAGTGCTGGTCTGGCTTTCTTTTGTCATTCTTTGTTTACATTCACCCAACTTGTTTGCCTGAAACGTAACGTGAGTTCTCTTACTGGCCCGCCGTGACTGCAAAGGCTCGAGAGCAGTTGGGTCGAAGGTGAGGCCCGGTTCAGTCGTCCCTCTGAGTACTTTTCTCTCCAGCTCCGAGGTTCCGAGAATCTCCTATTAAAGTTGCCAGAAGGGTGAACAATCCTGCCTTTTCTATTAAACGCTGGAGTTCAGTGAAGTGACTAATAATGTGTCCAAATTTGCAAAACTGTGGAGGAGGAAAGGGAAGGCTGCTGTAGCAAGCATGATGAGGTTACATTTTTAGGGCATTTCTGACTAATAAACCGTCATGTTTCCTAACTCCCTGTGCAGTCTTTAGCTTCAGCCTGTTTTCTGTACCTATTTGCAACTTTGATAGCCTCGTTACCCTTGTGGCTACGGACACCTTTATTTCATGGAAGACAATATAGGGTTAAAAGAATTTAGCTCAAATGTTTTATGGCATTATTTCAGGCCTATTTTGATTATGTATGACACGAATGTCTTCGAATTACCCTCACAGATTAAATAGCAGTCACATGCCAGAAATATTTTATTCTATGATGTGATTTCACATTTATCTATTTATTTATTCTTGTTTGATTTACTTTGCTTGGGCTCCCATTTTGTGCACACATGTATGCCTTTTCATTCTGGAGATGTTGTGATTAAATCCAAACCACTTGTCATCATAAGTACCATGTGGCACATAAAGATACAGTCGTTCACTTGAAACTTCACATCTCTTCAGGTCAAGTGTATTGAAACACGTGTGTAAGTATTCAGTCAGTTTTCCACTAATTGAACGCTTGAGTTCTTTTCATGGTAGAAGAAAACCTAAATGGATTTGAATTGAAAAATAGGATTTTGAATAAACAAGATATACCTAAAAAGGCAAAATGCTGCCCATTTGGGGTTTGTGCAATCAGTGATGGGTATTTTACCAGGGTTTGAAGACTTTGCCTTTTGGGATATCAGAGTGGATCCTTTCCCACCCTAACTACAGTTAAAGGGAATAATTATGTTAGGTCATCTCAAATATTGCTGGAACTTTCCTGGTGGCTTTAAATTTGAATTGTCATCTTCCAAATTCCAAATAATGTTATATTGATTGACTGATGATCTTGCCAGCCAAGACTTTGGATCGACACATACTTAAATGAGCATAGCTAATGGTGAAGACAGATAAGATGGGTTTAAGCTTATTTTGCAATCTCACTGAAGTAATACTAATTGTAACATGTGTTTTTTTAGATTTGCCCACTGGCTGGGAAGAAGCATATACGTTTGAAGGTGCAAGATACTATATAAAGTGAGTGGACTCTGATTGCTTCCCTTGGTACTTCAAATGTTGTAAGGAACCGGAAGTTGGATACTTCTGAGTCTATACACAATTCTATCTTAAAGTTTGTTATAGTGTTAATTGTGTCCTTTATATGGTTATGAAACTGTGAGGGGGACGGTATTTGCCTGGGTATTCCTGGATTCACAGATTGCAAATTAGGTCACTTTTCGCCACATCCATCAGTTTGCTTGATGTTTCGGTGTGTTTCTGTGGTGGGACATTGTAAAGTCTTCTGACTTTAGCTGTGTGGTACTTACAAGTTTTGGTTTTTGATTATCTGTGGTAAGAAAACTCCTGTATGCACACACACAAAATACCTGTATTATGTGACTATTCCTCCTTCAGAGGCGAGTCCAGCTTAGATGGCAGATAGCACAGACTGAGTTGTTAATAAGTAGCAGACCTGATGGAAAGCCGGCAGGGTAAGAGGAAAAGGGGGACCCAGGAAACTCAGGACTGCTCCGCACACCTGTGATGGAGCTTGCTTGTAACTCTGCGTTAGTGTCTTTAAAATATCCCCGACATTGTGTCTCACTAATACTTGCTTGGGTAAGGCTTTGAAGAGAGCTTGAGAGCAAAGATGGTTGACTAATCTGTGAAAACCAGTTCTGTGTGCTCTAGAGCTGGTTGCCATTCGCCTTACACAGTAGCAGTCCTCCCCAGAAGGGAGCTCATTCACCTTAGAGTTAGCAGTCCTCCCCAGAAGG